>NW_027442239.1:0-160660 GCF_048569485.1 Anomaloglossus baeobatrachus
TTCTCCAAAACTATAACAGATGCAAGCTTGTCCTGTTTGGTGGAGATGATATTTAATAAAATAAGTAGAAATCCACTAAAAGTTTTGTTTGGTTATCTTGCAATCCCGAGATAATCGTCTCCATGCTCCAAATCCATTTTAAAGCCATTTTTAAGGCATTTCGCGCATACATGAAATGAACACATTTTTCTCCAAAACTATAACAGATGCAAGCTTGTCCTGTTTGGTGGAGATGATATTTAATAAAATAAGTAGAAATCCACTAAAAGTTTTGTTTGGTTATCTTGCAATCCCGAGATAATCGTCTCCATGCTCCAAATCCATTTTAAAGCCATTTTTAAGGCATTTCGCGCATACATGAAATGAACACATTTTTCTCCAAAACTATAACAGATGCAAGCTTGTCCTGTTTGGTGGAGATGATATTTAATAAAATAAGTAGAAATCCACTAAAAGTTTTGTTTGGTTATCTTGCAATCCCGAGATAATCGTCTCCATGCTCCAAATCCATTTTAAAGCCATTTTTAAGGCATTTCGCGCATACATGAAATGAACACATTTTTCTCCAAAACTATAACAGATGCAAGCTTGTCCTGTTTGGTGGAGATGATATTTAATAAAATAAGTAGAAATCCACTAAAAGTTTTGTTTGGTTATCTTGCAATCCCGAGATAATCGTCTCCATGCTCCAAATCCATTTTAAAGCCATTTTTAAGGCATTTCGCGCATACATGAAATGAACACATTTTTCTCCAAAACTATAACAGATGCAAGCTTGTCCTGTTTGGTGGAGATGATATTTAATAAAATAAGTAGAAATCCACTAAAAGTTTTGTTTGGTTATCTTGCAATCCCGAGATAATCGTCTCCATGCTCCAAATCCATTTTAAAGCCATTTTTAAGGCATTTCGCGCATACATGAAATGAACACATTTTTCTCCAAAACTATAACAGATGCAAGCTTGTCCTGTTTGGTGGAGATGATATTTAATAAAATAAGTAGAAATCCACTAAAAGTTTTGTTTGGTTATCTTGCAATCCCGAGATAATCGTCTCCATGCTCCAAATCCATTTTAAAGCCATTTTTAAGGCATTTCGCGCATACATGAAATGAACACATTTTTCTCCAAAACTATAACAGATGCAAGCTTGTCCTGTTTGGTGGAGATGATATTTAATAAAATAAGTAGAAATCCACTAAAAGTTTTGTTTGGTTATCTTGCAATCCCGAGATAATCGTCTCCATGCTCCAAATCCATTTTAAAGCCATTTTTAAGGCATTTCGCGCATACATGAAATGAACACATTTTTCTCCAAAACTATAACAGATGCAAGCTTGTCCTGTTTGGTGGAGATGATATTTAATAAAATAAGTAGAAATCCACTAAAAGTTTTGTTTGGTTATCTTGCAATCCCGAGATAATCGTCTCCATGCTCCAAATCCATTTTAAAGCCATTTTTAAGGCATTTCGCGCATACATGAAATGAACACATTTTTCTCCAAAACTATAACAGATGCAAGCTTGTCCTGTTTGGTGGAGATGATATTTAATAAAATAAGTAGAAATCCACTAAAAGTTTTGTTTGGTTATCTTGCAATCCCGAGATAATCGTCTCCATGCTCCAAATCCATTTTAAAGCCATTTTTAAGGCATTTCGCGCATACATGAAATGAACACATTTTTCTCCAAAACTATAACAGATGCAAGCTTGTCCTGTTTGGTGGAGATGATATTTAATAAAATAAGTAGAAATCCACTAAAAGTTTTGTTTGGTTATCTTGCAATCCCGAGATAATCGTCTCCATGCTCCAAATCCATTTTAAAGCCATTTTTAAGGCATTTCGCGCATACATGAAATGAACACATTTTTCTCCAAAACTATAACAGATGCAAGCTTGTCCTGTTTGGTGGAGATGATATTTAATAAAATAAGTAGAAATCCACTAAAAGTTTTGTTTGGTTATCTTGCAATCCCGAGATAATCGTCTCCATGCTCCAAATCCATTTTAAAGCCATTTTTAAGGCATTTCGCGCATACATGAAATGAACACATTTTTCTCCAAAACTATAACAGATGCAAGCTTGTCCTGTTTGGTGGAGATGATATTTAATAAAATAAGTAGAAATCCACTAAAAGTTTTGTTTGGTTATCTTGCAATCCCGAGATAATCGTCTCCATGCTCCAAATCCATTTTAAAGCCATTTTTAAGCGCATTTCGCGCATACATGAAATGAACACATTTTTCTCCAAAACTATAACAGATGCAAGCTTGTCCTGTTTGGTGGAGATGATATTTAATAAAATAAGTAGAAATCCACTAAAAGTTTTGTTTGGTTATCTTGCAATCCCGAGATAATCGTCTCCATGCTCCAAATCCATTTTAAAGCCATTTTTAAGGCATTTCGCGCATACATGAAATGAACACATTTTTCTCCAAAACTATAACAGATGCAAGCTTGTCCTGTTTGGTGGAGATGATATTTAATAAAATAAGTAGAAATCCACTAAAAGTTTTGTTTGGTTATCTTGCAATCCCGAGATAATCGTCTCCATGCTCCAAATCCATTTTAAAGCCATTTTTAAGGCATTTCGCGCATACATGAAATGAACACATTTTTCTCCAAAACTATAACAGATGCAAGCTTGTCCTGTTTGGTGGAGATGATATTTAATAAAATAAGTAGAAATCCACTAAAAGTTTTGTTTGGTTATCTTGCAATCCCGAGATAATCGTCTCCATGCTCCAAATCCATTTTAAAGCCATTTTTAAGGCATTTCGCGCATACATGAAATGAACACATTTTTCTCCAAAACTATAACAGATGCAAGCTTGTCCTGTTTGGTGGAGATGATATTTAATAAAATAAGTAGAAATCCACTAAAAGTTTTGTTTGGTTATCTTGCAATCCCGAGATAATCGTCTCCATGCTCCAAATCCATTTTAAAGCCATTTTTAAGGCATTTCGCGCATACATGAAATGAACACATTTTTCTCCAAAACTATAACAGATGCAAGCTTGTCCTGTTTGGTGGAGATGATATTTAATAAAATAAGTAGAAATCCACTAAAAGTTTTGTTTGGTTATCTTGCAATCCCGAGATAATCGTCTCCATGCTCCAAATCCATTTTAAAGCCATTTTTAAGGCATTTCGCGCATACATGAAATGAACACATTTTTCTCCAAAACTATAACAGATGCAAGCTTGTCCTGTTTGGTGGAGATGATATTTAATAAAATAAGTAGAAATCCACTAAAAGTTTTGTTTGGTTATCTTGCAATCCCGAGATAATCGTCTCCATGCTCCAAATCCATTTTAAAGCCATTTTTAAGGCATTTCGCGCATACATGAAATGAACACATTTTTCTCCAAAACTATAACAGATGCAAGCTTGTCCTGTTTGGTGGAGATGATATTTAATAAAATAAGTAGAAATCCACTAAAAGTTTTGTTTGGTTATCTTGCAATCCCGAGATAATCGTCTCCATGCTCCAAATCCATTTTAAAGCCATTTTTAAGGCATTTCGCGCATACATGAAATGAACACATTTTTCTCCAAAACTATAACAGATGCAAGCTTGTCCTGTTTGGTGGAGATGATATTTAATAAAATAAGTAGAAATCCACTAAAAGTTTTGTTTGGTTATCTTGCAATCCCGAGATAATCGTCTCCATGCTCCAAATCCATTTTAAAGCCATTTTTAAGGCATTTCGCGCATACATGAAATGAACACATTTTTCTCCAAAACTATAACAGATGCAAGCTTGTCCTGTTTGGTGGAGATGATATTTAATAAAATAAGTAGAAATCCACTAAAAGTTTTGTTTGGTTATCTTGCAATCCCGAGATAATCGTCTCCATGCTCCAAATCCATTTTAAAGCCATTTTTAAGGCATTTCGCGCATACATGAAATGAACACATTTTTCTCCAAAACTATAACAGATGCAAGCTTGTCCTGTTTGGTGGAGATGATATTTAATAAAATAAGTAGAAATCCACTAAAAGTTTTGTTTGGTTATCTTGCAATCCCGAGATAATCGTCTCCATGCTCCAAATCCATTTTAAAGCCATTTTTAAGGCATTTCGCGCATACATGAAATGAACACATTTTTCTCCAAAACTATAACAGATGCAAGCTTGTCCTGTTTGGTGGAGATGATATTTAATAAAATAAGTAGAAATCCACTAAAAGTTTTGTTTGGTTATCTTGCAATCCCGAGATAATCGTCTCCATGCTCCAAATCCATTTTAAAGCCATTTTTAAGGCATTTCGCGCATACATGAAATGAACACATTTTTCTCCAAAACTATAACAGATGCAAGCTTGTCCTGTTTGGTGGAGATGATATTTAATAAAATAAGTAGAAATCCACTAAAAGTTTTGTTTGGTTATCTTGCAATCCCGAGATAATCGTCTCCATGCTCCAAATCCATTTTAAAGCCATTTTTAAGGCATTTCGCGCATACATGAAATGAACACATTTTTCTCCAAAACTATAACAGATGCAAGCTTGTCCTGTTTGGTGGAGATGATATTTAATAAAATAAGTAGAAATCCACTAAAAGTTTTGTTTGGTTATCTTGCAATCCCGAGATAATCGTCTCCATGCTCCAAATCCATTTTAAAGCCATTTTTAAGGCATTTCGCGCATACATGAAATGAACACATTTTTCTCCAAAACTATAACAGATGCAAGCTTGTCCTGTTTGGTGGAGATGATATTTAATAAAATAAGTAGAAATCCACTAAAAGTTTTGTTTGGTTATCTTGCAATCCCGAGATAATCGTCTCCATGCTCCAAATCCATTTTAAAGCCATTTTTAAGGCATTTCGCGCATACATGAAATGAACACATTTTTCTCCAAAACTATAACAGATGCAAGCTTGTCCTGTTTGGTGGAGATGATATTTAATAAAATAAGTAGAAATCCACTAAAAGTTTTGTTTGGTTATCTTGCAATCCCGAGATAATCGTCTCCATGCTCCAAATCCATTTTAAAGCCATTTTTAAGGCATTTCGCGCATACATGAAATGAACACATTTTTCTCCAAAACTATAACAGATGCAAGCTTGTCCTGTTTGGTGGAGATGATATTTAATAAAATAAGTAGAAATCCACTAAAAGTTTTGTTTGGTTATCTTGCAATCCCGAGATAATCGTCTCCATGCTCCAAATCCATTTTAAAGCCATTTTTAAGGCATTTCGCGCATACATGAAATGAACACATTTTTCTCCAAAACTATAACAGATGCAAGCTTGTCCTGTTTGGTGGAGATGATATTTAATAAAATAAGTAGAAATCCACTAAAAGTTTTGTTTGGTTATCTTGCAATCCCGAGATAATCGTCTCCATGCTCCAAATCCATTTTAAAGCCATTTTTAAGGCATTTCGCGCATACATGAAATGAACACATTTTTCTCCAAAACTATAACAGATGCAAGCTTGTCCTGTTTGGTGGAGATGATATTTAATAAAATAAGTAGAAATCCACTAAAAGTTTTGTTTGGTTATCTTGCAATCCCGAGATAATCGTCTCCATGCTCCAAATCCATTTTAAAGCCATTTTTAAGGCATTTCGCGCATACATGAAATGAACACATTTTTCTCCAAAACTATAACAGATGCAAGCTTGTCCTGTTTGGTGGAGATGATATTTAATAAAATAAGTAGAAATCCACTAAAAGTTTTGTTTGGTTATCTTGCAATCCCGAGATAATCGTCTCCATGCTCCAAATCCATTTTAAAGCCATTTTTAAGGCATTTCGCGCATACATGAAATGAACACATTTTTCTCCAAAACTATAACAGATGCAAGCTTGTCCTGTTTGGTGGAGATGATATTTAATAAAATAAGTAGAAATCCACTAAAAGTTTTGTTTGGTTATCTTGCAATCCCGAGATAATCGTCTCCATGCTCCAAATCCATTTTAAAGCCATTTTTAAGGCATTTCGCGCATACATGAAATGAACACATTTTTCTCCAAAACTATAACAGATGCAAGCTTGTCCTGTTTGGTGGAGATGATATTTAATAAAATAAGTAGAAATCCACTAAAAGTTTTGTTTGGTTATCTTGCAATCCCGAGATAATCGTCTCCATGCTCCAAATCCATTTTAAAGCCATTTTTAAGGCATTTCGCGCATACATGAAATGAACACATTTTTCTCCAAAACTATAACAGATGCAAGCTTGTCCTGTTTGGTGGAGATGATATTTAATAAAATAAGTAGAAATCCACTAAAAGTTTTGTTTGGTTATCTTGCAATCCCGAGATAATCGTCTCCATGCTCCAAATCCATTTTAAAGCCATTTTTAAGGCATTTCGCGCATACATGAAATGAACACATTTTTCTCCAAAACTATAACAGATGCAAGCTTGTCCTGTTTGGTGGAGATGATATTTAATAAAATAAGTAGAAATCCACTAAAAGTTTTGTTTGGTTATCTTGCAATCCCGAGATAATCGTCTCCATGCTCCAAATCCATTTTAAAGCCATTTTTAAGGCATTTCGCGCATACATGAAATGAACACATTTTTCTCCAAAACTATAACAGATGCAAGCTTGTCCTGTTTGGTGGAGATGATATTTAATAAAATAAGTAGAAATCCACTAAAAGTTTTGTTTGGTTATCTTGCAATCCCGAGATAATCGTCTCCATGCTCCAAATCCATTTTAAAGCCATTTTTAAGGCATTTCGCGCATACATGAAATGAACACATTTTTCTCCAAAACTATAACAGATGCAAGCTTGTCCTGTTTGGTGGAGATGATATTTAATAAAATAAGTAGAAATCCACTAAAAGTTTTGTTTGGTTATCTTGCAATCCCGAGATAATCGTCTCCATGCTCCAAATCCATTTTAAAGCCATTTTTAAGGCATTTCGCGCATACATGAAATGAACACATTTTTCTCCAAAACTATAACAGATGCAAGCTTGTCCTGTTTGGTGGAGATGATATTTAATAAAATAAGTAGAAATCCACTAAAAGTTTTGTTTGGTTATCTTGCAATCCCGAGATAATCGTCTCCATGCTCCAAATCCATTTTAAAGCCATTTTTAAGGCATTTCGCGCATACATGAAATGAACACATTTTTCTCCAAAACTATAACAGATGCAAGCTTGTCCTGTTTGGTGGAGATGATATTTAATAAAATAAGTAGAAATCCACTAAAAGTTTTGTTTGGTTATCTTGCAATCCCGAGATAATCGTCTCCATGCTCCAAATCCATTTTAAAGCCATTTTTAAGGCATTTCGCGCATACATGAAATGAACACATTTTTCTCCAAAACTATAACAGATGCAAGCTTGTCCTGTTTGGTGGAGATGATATTTAATAAAATAAGTAGAAATCCACTAAAAGTTTTGTTTGGTTATCTTGCAATCCCGAGATAATCGTCTCCATGCTCCAAATCCATTTTAAAGCCATTTTTAAGGCATTTCGCGCATACATGAAATGAACACATTTTTCTCCAAAACTATAACAGATGCAAGCTTGTCCTGTTTGGTGGAGATGATATTTAATAAAATAAGTAGAAATCCACTAAAAGTTTTGTTTGGTTATCTTGCAATCCCGAGATAATCGTCTCCATGCTCCAAATCCATTTTAAAGCCATTTTTAAGGCATTTCGCGCATACATGAAATGAACACATTTTTCTCCAAAACTATAACAGATGCAAGCTTGTCCTGTTTGGTGGAGATGATATTTAATAAAATAAGTAGAAATCCACTAAAAGTTTTGTTTGGTTATCTTGCAATCCCGAGATAATCGTCTCCATGCTCCAAATCCATTTTAAAGCCATTTTTAAGGCATTTCGCGCATACATGAAATGAACACATTTTTCTCCAAAACTATAACAGATGCAAGCTTGTCCTGTTTGGTGGAGATGATATTTAATAAAATAAGTAGAAATCCACTAAAAGTTTTGTTTGGTTATCTTGCAATCCCGAGATAATCGTCTCCATGCTCCAAATCCATTTTAAAGCCATTTTTAAGGCATTTCGCGCATACATGAAATGAACACATTTTTCTCCAAAACTATAACAGATGCAAGCTTGTCCTGTTTGGTGGAGATGATATTTAATAAAATAAGTAGAAATCCACTAAAAGTTTTGTTTGGTTATCTTGCAATCCCGAGATAATCGTCTCCATGCTCCAAATCCATTTTAAAGCCATTTTTAAGGCATTTCGCGCATACATGAAATGAACACATTTTTCTCCAAAACTATAACAGATGCAAGCTTGTCCTGTTTGGTGGAGATGATATTTAATAAAATAAGTAGAAATCCACTAAAAGTTTTGTTTGGTTATCTTGCAATCCCGAGATAATCGTCTCCATGCTCCAAATCCATTTTAAAGCCATTTTTAAGGCATTTCGCGCATACATGAAATGAACACATTTTTCTCCAAAACTATAACAGATGCAAGCTTGTCCTGTTTGGTGGAGATGATATTTAATAAAATAAGTAGAAATCCACTAAAAGTTTTGTTTGGTTATCTTGCAATCCCGAGATAATCGTCTCCATGCTCCAAATCCATTTTAAAGCCATTTTTAAGGCATTTCGCGCATACATGAAATGAACACATTTTTCTCCAAAACTATAACAGATGCAAGCTTGTCCTGTTTGGTGGAGATGATATTTAATAAAATAAGTAGAAATCCACTAAAAGTTTTGTTTGGTTATCTTGCAATCCCGAGATAATCGTCTCCATGCTCCAAATCCATTTTAAAGCCATTTTTAAGGCATTTCGCGCATACATGAAATGAACACATTTTTCTCCAAAACTATAACAGATGCAAGCTTGTCCTGTTTGGTGGAGATGATATTTAATAAAATAAGTAGAAATCCACTAAAAGTTTTGTTTGGTTATCTTGCAATCCCGAGATAATCGTCTCCATGCTCCAAATCCATTTTAAAGCCATTTTAAGGCATTTCGCGCATACATGAAATGAACACATTTTTCTCCAAAACTATAACAGATGCAAGCTTGTCCTGTTTGGTGGAGATGATATTTAATAAAATAAGTAGAAATCCACTAAAAGTTTTGTTTGGTTATCTTGCAATCCCGAGATAATCGTCTCCATGCTCCAAATCCATTTTAAAGCCATTTTTAAGGCATTTCGCGCATACATGAAATGAACACATTTTTCTCCAAAACTATAACAGATGCAAGCTTGTCCTGTTTGGTGGAGATGATATTTAATAAAATAAGTAGAAATCCACTAAAAGTTTTGTTTGGTTATCTTGCAATCCCGAGATAATCGTCTCCATGCTCCAAATCCATTTTAAAGCCATTTTTAAGGCATTTCGCGCATACATGAAATGAACACATTTTTCTCCAAAACTATAACAGATGCAAGCTTGTCCTGTTTGGTGGAGATGATATTTAATAAAATAAGTAGAAATCCACTAAAAGTTTTGTTTGGTTATCTTGCAATCCCGAGATAATCGTCTCCATGCTCCAAATCCATTTTAAAGCCATTTTTAAGGCATTTCGCGCATACATGAAATGAACACATTTTTCTCCGAAACTATAACAGATGCAAGCTTGTCCTGTTTGGTGGAGATGATATTTAATAAAATAAGTAGAAATCCACTAAAAGTTTTGTTTGGTTATCTTGCAATCCCGAGATAATCGTCTCCATGCTCCAAATCCATTTTAAAGCCATTTTTAAGGCATTTCGCGCATACATGAAATGAACACATTTTTCTCCAAAACTATAACAGATGCAAGCTTGTCCTGTTTGGTGGAGATGATATTTAATAAAATAAGTAGAAATCCACTAAAAGTTTTGTTTGGTTATCTTGCAATCCCGAGATAATCGTCTCCATGCTCCAAATCCATTTTAAAGCCATTTTTAAGGCATTTCGCGCATACATGAAATGAACACATTTTTCTCCAAAACTATAACAGATGCAAGCTTGTCCTGTTTGGTGGAGATGATATTTAATAAAATAAGTAGAAATCCACTAAAAGTTTTGTTTGGTTATCTTGCAATCCCGAGATAATTGTCTCCATGCTCCAAATCCATTTTAAAGCCATTTTTAAGGCATTTCGCGCATACATGAAATGAACACATTTTTCTCCAAAACTATAACAGATGCAAGCTTGTCCTGTTTGGTGGAGATGATATTTAATAAATTAAGTAGAAATCCACTAAAAGTTTTGTTTGGTTATCTTGCAAATCTTAACCAAACAAAACTTTTAGTGGATTTCTACTTATTTTATTAAATATCATCTCCACCAAACAGGACAAGCTTGCATCTGTTATAGTTTTGGAGAAAAATGTGTTCATTTCATGTATGCGCGAAATGCCTTAAAATGGCTTTAAAATGGATTTGGAGCATGGAGACGATTATCTCGGATTGCAAGTAACCAAACAAAACTTTAGTGGATTTCTACTTATTTTATTAAATATCATCTCCACCAAACAGGACAAGCTTGCATCTGTTATAGTTTGGAGAAAATGTGTTCATTTCATGTATGCGCGAAATGCCTTAAAAATGGCTTTAAAATGGATTTGGAGCATGGAGACGATTATCTCGGGATTGCAAGATAACCAAACAAAACTTTTAGTGGATTTCTACTTATTTTATTAAATATCATCTCCACCAAACAGGACAAGCTTGCATCTGTTATAGTTTTGGAGAAAAATGTGTTCATTTCATGTATGCGCGAAATGCCTTAAAAATGGCTTTAAAATGGATTTGGAGCATGGAGACGATTATCTCGGGATTGCAAGATAACCAAACAAAACTTTTAGTGGATTTCTACTTATTTTATTAAATATCATCTCCACCAAACAGGACAAGCTTGCATCTGTTATAGTTTTGGAGAAAAATGTGTTCATTTCATGTATGCGCGAAATGCCTTAAAATGGCTTTAAAATGGATTTGGAGCATGGAGACGATTATCTCGGGATTGCAAGATAACCAAACAAAACTTTTAGTGGATTTCTACTTATTTTATTAAATATCATCTCCACCAAACAGGACAAGCTTGCATCTGTTATAGTTTTGGAGAAAAATGTGTTCATTTCATGTATGCGCGAAATGCCTTAAAAATGGCTTTAAAATGGATTTGGAGCATGGAGACGATTATCTCGGGATTGCAAGATAACAAACAAAACTTTTAGTGGATTTCTACTTATTTTATTAAATATCATCTCCACCAAACAGGACAAGCTTGCATCTGTTATAGTTTTGGAGAAAAATGTGTTCATTTCATGTATGCGCGAAATGCCTTAAAAATGGCTTTAAAATGGATTTGGAGCATGGAGACGATTATCTCGGGATTGCAAGATAAGCAAACAAAACTTTTAGTGGATTTCTACTTATTTTATTAAATATCATCTCCACCAAACAGGACAAGCTTGCATCTGTTATAGTTTTGGAGAAAAATGTGTTCATTTCATGTATGCGCGAAATGCCTTAAAAATGGCTTTAAAATGGATTTGGAGCATGGAGACGATTATCTCGGGATTGCAAGATAACCAAACAAAACTTTTAGTGGATTTCTACTTATTTTATTAAATATCATCTCCACCAAACAGGACAAGCTTGCATCTGTTATAGTTTTGGAGAAAAATGTGTTCATTTCATGTATGCGCGAAATGCCTTAAAAATGGCTTTAAAATGGATTTGGAGCATGGAGACGATTATCTCGGGATTGCAAGATAACCAAACAAAACTTTTAGTGGATTTCTACTTATTTTATTAAATATCATCTCCACCAAACAGGACAAGCTTGCATCTGTTATAGTTTTGGAGAAAAATGTGTTCATTTCATGTATGCGCGAAATGCCTTAAAAATGGCTTTAAAATGGATTTGGAGCATGGAGACGATTATCTCGGGATTGCAAGATAACCAAACAAAACTTTTAGTGGATTTCTACTTATTTTATTAAATATCATCTCCACCAAACAGGACAAGCTTGCATCTGTTATAGTTTTGGAGAAAAATGTGTTCATTTCATGTATGCGCGAAATGCCTTAAAAATGGCTTTAAAATGGATTTGGAGCATGGAGACGATTATCTCGGGATTGCAAGATAACCAAACAAAACTTTTAGTGGATTTCTACTTATTTTATTAAATATCATCTCCACCAAACAGGACAAGCTTGCATCTGTTATAGTTTTGGAGAAAAATGTGTTCATTTCATGTATGCGCGAAATGCCTTAAAAATGGCTTTAAAATGGATTTGGAGCATGGAGACGATTATCTCGGGATTGCAAGTAACCAAACAAAACTTTTAGTGGATTTCTACTTATTTTATTAAATATCATCTCCACCAAACAGGACAAGCTTGCATCTGTTATAGTTTTGGAGAAAAATGTGTTCATTTCATGTATGCGCGAAATGCCTTAAAAATGGCTTTAAAATGGATTTGGAGCATGGAGACGATTATCTCGGATTGCAAGATAACCAAACAAAACTTTTAGTGGATTTCTACTTATTTTATTAAATATCATCTCCACCAAACAGGACAAGCTTGCATCTGTTATAGTTTTGGAGAAAAATGTGTTCATTTCATGTATGCGCGAAATGCCTTAAAAATGGCTTTAAAATGGATTTGGAGCATGGAGACGATTATCTCGGGATTGCAAGATAACCAAACAAAACTTTTAGTGGATTTCTACTTATTTTATTAAATATCATCTCCACCAAACAGGACAAGCTTGCATCTGTTATAGTTTTGGAGAAAAATGTGTTCATTTCATGTATGCGCGAAATGCCTTAAAAATGGCTTTAAAATGGATTTGGAGCATGGAGACGATTATCTCGGGATTGCAAGATAACCAAACAAAACTTTTAGTGGATTTCTACTTATTTTATTAAATATCATCTCCACCAAACAGGACAAGCTTGCATCTGTTATAGTTTTGGAGAAAAATGTGTTCATTTCATGTATGCGCGAAATGCCTTAAAAATGGCTTTAAAATGGATTTGGAGCATGGAGACGATTATCTCGGGATTGCAAGATAACCAAACAAAACTTTTAGTGGATTTCTACTTATTTTATTAAATATCATCTCCACCAAACAGGACAAGCTTGCATCTGTTATAGTTTTGGAGAAAAATGTGTTCATTTCATGTATGCGCGAAATGCCTTAAAAATGGCTTTAAAATGGATTTGGAGCATGGAGACGATTATCTCGGGATTGCAAGATAACCAAACAAAACTTTTAGTGGATTTCTACTTATTTTATTAAATATCATCTCCACCAAACAGGACAAGCTTGCATCTGTTATAGTTTTGGAGAAAAATGTGTTCATTTCATGTATGCGCGAAATGCCTTAAAAATGGCTTTAAAATGGATTTGGAGCATGGAGACGATTATCTCGGGATTGCAAGATAACCAAACAAAACTTTTAGTGGATTTCTACTTATTTTATTAAATATCATCTCCACCAAACAGGACAAGCTTGCATCTGTTATAGTTTTGGAGAAAAATGTGTTCATTTCATGTATGCGCGAAATGCCTTAAAAATGGCTTTAAAATGGATTTGGAGCATGGAGACGATTATCTCGGGATTGCAAGATAACCAAACAAAACTTTTAGTGGATTTCTACTTATTTTATTAAATATCATCTCCACCAAACAGGACAAGCTTGCATCTGTTATAGTTTTGGAGAAAAATGTGTTCATTTCATGTATGCGCGAAATGCCTTAAAAATGGCTTTAAAATGGATTTGGAGCATGGAGACGATTATCTCGGGATTGCAAGATAACCAAACAAACTTTTAGTGGATTTCTACTTATTTTATTAAATATCATCTCCACCAAACAGGACAAGCTTGCATCTGTTATAGTTTTGGAGAAAAATGTGTTCATTTCATGTATGCGCGAAATGCCTTAAAAATGGCTTTAAAATGGATTTGGAGCATGGAGACGATTATCTCGGGATTGCAAGATAACCAAACAAAACTTTTAGTGGATTTCTACTTATTTTATTAAATATCATCTCCACCAAACAGGACAAGCTTGCATCTGTTATAGTTTTGGAGAAAAATGTGTTCATTTCATGTATGCGCGAAATGCCTTAAAAATGGCTTTAAAATGGATTTGGAGCATGGAGACGATTATCTCGGGATTGTAAGATAACCAAACAAAACTTTTAGTGGATTTCTACTTATTTTATTAAATATCATCTCCACCAAACAGGACAAGCTTGCATCTGTTATAGTTTTGGAGAAAAATGTGTTCATTTCATGTATGCGCGAAATGCCTTAAAAATGGCTTTAAAATGGATTTGGAGCATGGAGACGATTATCTCGGGATTGCAAGATAACCAAACAAAACTTTTAGTGGATTTCTACTTATTTTATTAAATATCATCTCCACCAAACAGGACAAGCTTGCATCTGTTATAGTTTTGGAGAAAAATGTGTTCATTTCATGTATGCGCGAAATGCCTTAAAAATGGCTTTAAAATGGATTTGGAGCATGGAGACGATTATCTCGGGATTGCAAGATAACCAAACAAAACTTTTAGTGGATTTCTACTTATTTTATTAAATATCATCTCCACCAAACAGGACAAGCTTGCATCTGTTATAGTTTTGGAGAAAAATGTGTTCATTTCATGTATGCGCGAAATGCCTTAAAAATGGCTTTAAAATGGATTTGGAGCATGGAGACGATTATCTCGGGATTGCAAGATAACCAAACAAAACTTTTAGTGGATTTCTACTTATTTTATTAAATATCATCTCCACCAAACAGGACAAGCTTGCATCTGTTATAGTTTTGGAGAAAAATGTGTTCATTTCATGTATGCGCGAAATGCCTTAAAAATGGCTTTTAAAATGGATTTGGAGCATGGAGACGATTATCTCGGGATTGCAAGATAACCAAACAAAACGTTTAGTGGATTTCTACTTATTTTATTAAATATCATCTCCACCAAACAGGACAAGCTTGCATCTGTTATAGTTTTGGAGAAAAATGTGTTCATTTCATGTATGCGCGAAATGCCTTAAAAATGGCTTTAAAATGGATTTGGAGCATGGAGACGATTATCTCGGGATTGCAAGATAACCAAACAAAACTTTTAGTGGATTTCTACTTATTTTATTAAATATCATCTCCACCAAACAGGACAAGCTTGCATCTGTTATAGTTTTGGAGAAAAAATGTGTTCATTTCATGTATGCGCGAAATGCCTTAAAAATGGCTTTAAAATGGATTTGGAGCATGGAGACGATTATCTCGGGATTGCAAGATAACCAAACAAAACTTTTAGTGGATTTCTACTTATTTTATTAAATATCATCTCCACCAAACAGGACAAGCTTGCATCTGTTATAGTTTTGGAGAAAAATGTGTTCATTTCATGTATGCGCGAAATGCCTTAAAAATGGCTTTAAAATGGATTTGGAGCATGGAGACGATTATCTCGGGATTGCAAGATAACCAAACAAAACTTTTAGTGGATTTCTACTTATTTTATTAAATATCATCTCCACCAAACAGGACAAGCTTGCATCTGTTATAGTTTTGGAGAAAAATGTGTTCATTTCATGTATGCGCGAAATGCCTTAAAAATGGCTTTAAAATGGATTTGGAGCATGGAGACGATTATCTCGGGATTGCAAGATAACCAAACTAGAAAACTTTTAGTGGATTTCTACTTATTTTATTAAATATCATCTCCACCAAACAGGACAAGCTTGCATCTGTTATAGTTTTGGAGAAAAATGTGTTCATTTCATGTATGCGCGAAATGCCTTAAAAATGGCTTTAAAATGGATTTGGAGCATGGAGACGATTATCTCGGGATTGCAAGATAACCAAACAAAACTTTTAGTGGATTTCTACTTATTTTATTAAATATCATCTCCACCAAACAGGACAAGCTTGCATCTGTTATAGTTTTGGAGAAAAATGTGTTCATTTCATGTATGCGCGAAATGCCTTAAAAATGGCTTTAAAATGGATTTGGAGCATGGAGACGATTATCTCGGGATTGCAAGATAACCAAACAAAACTTTTAGTGGATTTCTACTTATTTTATTAAATATCATCTCCACCAAACAGGACAAGCTTGCATCTGTTATAGTTTTGGAGAAAAATGTGTTCATTTCATGTATGCGCGAAATGCCTTAAAAATGGCTTTAAAATGGATTTGGAGCATGGAGACGATTATCTCGGGATTGCAAGATAACCAAACAAAACTTTTAGTGGATTTCTACTTATTTTATTAAATATCATCTCCACCAAACAGGACAAGCTTGCATCTGTTATAGTTTTGGAGAAAAATGTGTTCATTTCATGTATGCGCGAAATGCCTTAAAAATGGCTTTAAAATGGATTTGGAGCATGGAGACGATTATCTCGGGATTGCAAGATAACCAAACAAAACTTTTAGTGGATTTCTACTTATTTTATTAAATATCATCTCCACCAAACAGGACAAGCTTGCATCTGTTATAGTTTTGGAGAAAAATGTGTTCATTTCATGTATGCGCGAAATGCCTTAAAAATGGCTTTAAAATGGATTTGGAGCATGGAGACGATTATCTCGGGATTGCAAGATAACCAAACAAAACTTTTAGTGGATTTCTACTTATTTTATTAAATATCATCTCCACCAAACAGGACAAGCTTGCATCTGTTATAGTTTTGGAGAAAAATGTGTTCATTTCATGTATGCGCGAAATGCCTTAAAAATGGCTTTAAAATGGATTTGGAGCATGGAGACGATTATCTCGGGATTGCAAGATAACCAAACAAAACTTTTAGTGGATTTCTACTTATTTTATTAAATATCATCTCCACCAAACAGGACAAGCTTGCATCTGTTATAGTTTTGGAGAAAAATGTGTTCATTTCATGTATGCGCGAAATGCCTTAAAAATGGCTTTAAAATGGATTTGGAGCATGGAGACGATTATCTCGGGATTGCAAGATAACCAAACAAAACTTTTAGTGGATTTCTACTTATTTTATTAAATATCATCTCCACCAAACAGGACAAGCTTGCATCTGTTATAGTTTTGGAGAAAAATGTGTTCATTTCATGTATGCGCGAAATGCCTTAAAAATGGCTTTAAAATGGATTTGGAGCATGGAGACGATTATCTCGGGATTGCAAGATAACCAAACAAAACTTTTAGTGGATTTCTACTTATTTTATTAAATATCATCTCCACCAAACAGGACAAGCTTGCATCTGTTATAGTTTTGGAGAAAAATGTGTTCATTTCATGTATGCGCGAAATGCCTTAAAAATGGCTTTAAAATGGATTTGGAGCATGGAGACGATTATCTCGGGATTGCAAGATAACCAAACAAAACTTTTAGTGGATTTCTACTTATTTTATTAAATATCATCTCCACCAAACAGGACAAGCTTGCATCTGTTATAGTTTTGGAGAAAAATGTGTTCATTTCATGTATGCGCGAAATGCCTTAAAAATGGCTTTAAAATGGATTTGGAGCATGGAGACGATTATCTCGGGATTGCAAGATAACCAAACAAAACTTTTAGTGGATTTCTACTTATTTTATTAAATATCATCTCCACCAAACAGGACAAGCTTGCATCTGTTATAGTTTTGGAGAAAAATGTGTTCATTTCATGTATGCGCGAAATGCCTTAAAAATGGCTTTAAAATGGATTTGGAGCATGGAGACGATTATCTCGGGATTGCAAGATAACCAAACAAAACTTTTAGTGGATTTCTACTTATTTTATTAAATATCATCTCCACCAAACAGGACAAGCTTGCATCTGTTATAGTTTTGGAGAAAAATGTGTTCATTTCATGTATGCGCGAAATGCCTTAAAAATGGCTTTAAAATGGATTTGGAGCATGGAGACGATTATCTCGGGATTGCAAGATAACCAAACAAAACTTTTAGTGGATTTCTACTTATTTTATTAAATATCATCTCCACCAAACAGGACAAGCTTGCATCTGTTATAGTTTTGGAGAAAAATGTGTTCATTTCATGTATGCGCGAAATGCCTTAAAAATGGCTTTAAAATGGATTTGGAGCATGGAGACGATTATCTCGGGATTGCAAGATAACCAAACAAAACTTTTAGTGGATTTCTACTTATTTTATTAAATATCATCACCAAACAGGACAAGCTTGCATCTGTTATAGTTTTGGAGAAAAATGTGTTCATTTCATGTATGCGCGAAATGCCTTAAAAATGGCTTTAAAATGGATTTGGAGCATGGAGACGATTATCTCGGGATTGCAAGATAACCAAACAAAACTTTTAGTGGATTTCTACTTATTTTATTAAATATCATCTCCACCAAACAGGAAAAGCTTGCATCTGTTATAGTTTTGGAGAAAAATGTGTTCATTTCATGTATGCGCGAAATGCCTTAAAAATGGCTTTAAAATAGATTTGGAGCATGGAGACGATTATCTCGGGATTGCAAGATAACCAAACAAAACTTTTAGTGGATTTCTACTTATTTTATTAAATATCATCTCCACCAAACAGGACAAGCTTGCATCTGTTATAGTTTTGGAGAAAAATGTGTTCATTTCATGTATGCGCGAAATGCCTTAAAAATGGCTTTAAAATGGATTTGGAGCATGGAGACGATTATCTCGGGATTGCAAGATAACCAAACAAAACTTTTAGTGGATTTCTACTTATTTTATTAAATATCATCTCCACCAAACAGGACAAGCTTGCATCTGTTATAGTTTTGGAGAAAAATGTGTTCATTTCATGTATGCGCGAAATGCCTTAAAAATGGCTTTAAAATGGATTTGGAGCATGGAGACGATTATCTCGGGATTGCAAGATAACCAAACAAAACGTTTAGTGGATTTCTACTTATTTTATTAAATATCATCTCCACCAAACAGGACAAGCTTGCATCTGTTATAGTTTTGGAGAAAAATGTGTTCATTTCATGTATGCGCGAAATGCCTTAAAAATGGATTTGGAGCATGGAGACGATTATCTCGGGATTGCAAGATAACCAAACAAAACTTTTAGTGGATTTCTACTTATTTTATTAAATATCATCTCCACCAAACAGGACAAGCTTGCATCTGTTATAGTTTTGGAGAAAAATGTGTTCATTTCATGTATGCGCGAAATGCCTTAAAAATGGCTTTAAAATGGATTTGGAGCATGGAGACGATTATCTCGGGATTGCAAGATAACCAAACAAAACTTTTAGTGGATTTCTACTTATTTTATTAAATATCATCTCCACCAAACAGGACAAGCTTGCATCTGTTATAGTTTTGGAGAAAAATGTGTTCATTTCATGTATGCGCGAAATGCCTTAAAAATGGCTTTAAAATGGATTTGGAGCATGGAGACGATTATCTCGGGATTGCAAGATAACCAAACAAAACTTTTAGTGGATTTCTACTTATTTTATTAAATATCATCTCCACCAAACAGGACAAGCTTGCATCTGTTATAGTTTTGGAGAAAAATGTGTTCATTTCATGTATGCGCGAAATGCCTTAAAAATGGCTTTAAAATGGATTTGGAGCATGGAGACGATTATCTCGGGATTGCAAGATAACCAAACAAAACTTTTAGTGGATTTCTACTTATTTTATTAAATATCATCTCCACCAAACAGGACAAGCTTGCATCTGTTATAGTTTTGGAGAAAAATGTGTTCATTTCATGTATGCGCGAAATGCCTTAAAAATGGCTTTAAAATGGATTTGGAGCATGGAGACGATTATCTCGGGATTGCAAGATAACCAAACAAAACTTTTAGTGGATTTCTACTTATTTTATTAAATATCATCTCCACCAAACAGGACAAGCTTGCATCTGTTATAGTTTTGGAGAAAAATGTGTTAATTTCATGTATGCGCGAAATGCCTTAAAAATGGCTTTAAAATGGATTTGGAGCATGGAGACGATTATCTCGGGATTGCAAGATAACCAAACAAAACTTTTAGTGGATTTCTACTTATTTTATTAAATATCATCTCCACCAAACAGGACAAGCTTGCATCTGTTATAGTTTTGGAGAAAAATGTGTTCATTTCATGTATGCGCGAAATGCCTTAAAAATGGCTTTAAAATGGATTTGGAGCATGGAGACGATTATCTCGGGATTGCAAGATAACCAAACAAAACTTTTAGTGGATTTCTACTTATTTTATTAAATATCATCTCCACCAAACAGGACAAGCTTGCATCTGTTATAGTTTTGGAGAAAAATGTGTTCATTTCATGTATGCGCGAAATGCCTTAAAAATGGCTTTAAAATGGATTTGGAGCATGGAGACGATTATCTCGGGATTGCAAGATAACCAAACAAAACTTTTAGTGGATTTCTACTTATTTTATTAAATATCATCTCCACCAAACAGGACAAGCTTGCATCTGTTATAGTTTTGGAGAAAAATGTGTTCATTTCATGTATGCGCGAAATGCCTTAAAAATGGCTTTAAAATGGATTTGGAGCATGGTGACGATTATCTCGGGATTGCAAGATAACCAAACAAAACTTTTAGTGGATTTCTACTTATTTTATTAAATATCATCTCCACCAAACAGGACAAGCTTGCATCTGTTATAGTTTTGGAGAAAAATGTGTTCATTTCATGTATGCGCGAAATGCCTTAAAAATGGCTTTAAAATAGATTTGGAGCATGGAGACGATTATCTCGGGATTGCAAGATAACCAAACAAAACTTTTAGTGGATTTCTACTTATTTTATTAAATATCATCTCCACCAAACAGGACAAGCTTGCATCTGTTATAGTTTTGGAGAAAAATGTGTTCATTTCATGTATGCGCGAAATGCCTTAAAAATGGCTTTAAAATGGATTTGGAGCATGGAGACGATTATCTCGGGATTGCAAGATAACCAAACAAAACTTTTAGTGGATTTCTACTTATTTTATTAAATATCATCTCCACCAAACAGGACAAGCTTGCATCTGTTATAGTTTTGGAGAAAAATGTGTTCATTTCATGTATGCGCGAAATGCCTTAAAAATGGCTTTAAAATGGATTTGGAGCATGGAGACGATTATCTCGGGATTGCAAGATAACCAAACAAAACTTTTAGTGGATTTCTACTTATTTTATTAAATATCATCTCCACCAAACAGGACAAGCTTGCATCTGTTATAGTTTTGGAGAAAAATGTGTTCATTTCATGTATGCGCGAAATGCCTTAAAAATGGCTTTAAAATGGATTTGGAGCATGGAGACGATTATCTCGGGATTGCAAGATAACCAAACAAAACTTTTAGTGGATTTCTACTTATTTTATTAAATATCATCTCCACCAAACAGGACAAGCTTGCATCTGTTATAGTTTTGGAGAAAAATGTGTTCATTTCATGTATGCGCGAAATGCCTTAAAAATGGCTTTAAAATGGATTTGGAGCATGGAGACGATTATCTCGGGATTGCAAGATAACCAAACAAAACTTTTAGTGGATTTCTACTTATTTTATTAAATATCATCTCCACCAAACAGGACAAGCTTGCATCTGTTATAGTTTTGGAGAAAAATGTGTTCATTTCATGTATGCGCGAAATGCCTTAAAAATGGCTTTAAAATGGATTTGGAGCATGGAGACGATTATCTCGGGATTGCAAGATAACCAAACAAAACTTTTAGTGGATTTCTACTTATTTTATTAAATATCATCTCCACCAAACAGGACAAGCTTGCATCTGTTATAGTTTTGGAGAAAAATGTGTTCATTTCATGTATGCGCGAAATGCCTTAAAAATGGCTTTAAAATGGATTTGGAGCATGGAGACGATTATCTCGGGATTGCAAGATAACCAAACAAAACTTTTAGTGGATTTCTACTTATTTTATTAAATATCATCTCCACCAAACAGGACAAGCTTGCATCTGTTATAGTTTTGGAGAAAAATGTGTTCATTTCATGTATGCGCGAAATGCCTTAAAAATGGCTTTAAAATGGATTTGGAGCATGGAGACGATTATCTCGGGATTGCAAGATAACCAAACAAAACTTTTAGTGGATTTCTACTTATTTTATTAAATATCATCTCCACCAAACAGGACAAGCTTGCATCTGTTATAGTTTTGGAGAAAAATGTGTTCATTTCATGTATGCGCGAAATGCCTTAAAAATGGCTTTAAAATGGATTTGGAGCATGGAGACGATTATCTCGGGATTGCAAGATAACCAAACAAAACTTTTAGTGGATTTCTACTTATTTTATTAAATATCATCTCCACCAAACAGGACAAGCTTGCATCTGTTATAGTTTTGGAGAAAAATGTGTTCATTTCATGTATGCGCGAAATGCCTTAAAAATGGCTTTAAAATGGATTTGGAGCATGGAGACGATTATCTCGGGATTGCAAGATAACCAAACAAAACTTTTAGTGGATTTCTACTTATTTTATTAAATATCATCTCCACCAAACAGGACAAGCTTGCATCTGTTATAGTTTTGGAGAAAAATGTGTTCATTTCATGTATGCGCGAAATGCCTTAAAAATGGCTTTAAAATGGATTTGGAGCATGGAGACGATTATCTCGGGATTGCAAGATAACCAAACAAAACTTTTAGTGGATTTCTACTTATTTTATTAAATATCATCTCCACCAAACAGGACAAGCTTGCATCTGTTATAGTTTTGGAGAAAAATGTGTTCATTTCATGTATGCGCGAAATGCCTTAAAAATGGCTTTAAAATGGATTTGGAGCATGGAGACGATTATCTCGGGATTGCAAGATAACCAAACAAAACTTTTAGTGGATTTCTACTTATTTTATTAAATATCATCTCCACCAAACAGGACAAGCTTGCATCTGTTATAGTTTTGGAGAAAAATGTGTTCATTTCATGTATGCGCGAAATGCCTTAAAAATGGCTTTAAAATGGATTTGGAGCATGGAGACGATTATCTCGGGATTGCAAGATAACCAAACAAAACTTTTAGTGGATTTCTACTTATTTTATTAAATATCATCTCCACCAAACAGGACAAGCTTGCATCTGTTATAGTTTTGGAGAAAAATGTGTTCATTTCATGTATGCGCGAAATGCCTTAAAAATGGCTTTAAAATGGATTTGGAGCATGGAGACGATTATCTCGGGATTGCAAGATAACCAAACAAAACTTTTAGTGGATTTCTACTTATTTTATTAAATATCATCTCCACCAAACAGGACAAGCTTGCATCTGTTATAGTTTTGGAGAAAAATGTGTTCATTTCATGTATGCGCGAAATGCCTTAAAAATGGCTTTAAAATGGATTTGGAGCATGGAGACGATTATCTCGGGATTGCAAGATAACCAAACAAAACTTTTAGTGGATTTCTACTTATTTTATTAAATATCATCTCCACCAAACAGGACAAGCTTGCATCTGTTATAGTTTTGGAGAAAAATGTGTTCATTTCATGTATGCGCGAAATGCCTTAAAAATGGCTTTAAAATGGATTTGGAGCATGGAGACGATTATCTCGGGATTGCAAGATAACCAAACAAAACTTTTAGTGGATTTCTACTTATTTTATTAAATATCATCTCCACCAAACAGGACAAGCTTGCATCTGTTATAGTTTTGGAGAAAAATGTGTTCATTTCATGTATGCGCGAAATGCCTTAAAAATGGCTTTAAAATGGATTTGGAGCATGGAGACGATTATCTCGGGATTGCAAGATAACCAAACAAAACTTTTAGTGGATTTCTACTTATTTTATTAAATATCATCTCCACCAAACAGGACAAGCTTGCATCTGTTATAGTTTTGGAGAAAAATGTGTTCATTTCATGTATGCGCGAAATGCCTTAAAAATGGCTTTAAAATGGATTTGGAGCATGGAGACGATTATCTCGGGATTGCAAGATAACCAAACAAAACTTTTAGTGGATTTCTACTTATTTTATTAAATATCATCTCCACCAAACAGGACAAGCTTGCATCTGTTATAGTTTTGGAGAAAAATGTGTTCATTTCATGTATGCGCGAAATGCCTTAAAAATGGCTTTAAAATGGATTTGGAGCATGGAGACGATTATCTCGGGATTGCAAGATAACCAAACAAAACTTTTAGTGGATTTCTACTTATTTTATTAAATATCATCTCCACCAAACAGGACAAGCTTGCATCTGTTATAGTTTTGGAGAAAAATGTGTTCATTTCATGTATGCGCGAAATGCCTTAAAAATGGCTTTAAAATGGATTTGGAGCATGGAGACGATTATCTCGGGATTGCAAGATAACCAAACAAAACTTTTAGTGGATTTCTACTTATTTTATTAAATATCATCTCCACCAAACAGGACAAGCTTGCATCTGTTATAGTTTTGGAGAAAAATGTGTTCATTTCATGTATGCGCGAAATGCCTTAAAAATGGCTTTAAAATGGATTTGGAGCATGGAGACGATTATCTCGGGATTGCAAGATAACCAAACAAAACTTTTAGTGGATTTCTACTTATTTTATTAAATATCATCTCCACCAAACAGGACAAGCTTGCATCTGTTATAGTTTTGGAGAAAAATGTGTTCATTTCATGTATGCGCGAAATGCCTTAAAAATGGCTTTAAAATGGATTTGGAGCATGGAGACGATTATCTCGGGATTGCAAGATAACCAAACAAAACTTTTAGTGGATTTCTACTTATTTTATTAAATATCATCTCCACCAAACAGGACAAGCTTGCATCTGTTATAGTTTTGGAGAAAAATGTGTTCATTTCATGTATGCGCGAAATGCCTTAAAAATGGCTTTAAAATGGATTTGGAGCATGGAGACGATTATGGAGACGATTATCTCGGGATTGCAAGATAACCAAACAAAACTTTTAGTGGATTTCTACTTATTTTATTAAATATCATCTCCACCAAACAGGACAAGCTTGCATCTGTTATAGTTTTGGAGAAAAATGTGTTCATTTCATGTATGCGCGAAATGCCTTAAAAATGGCTTTAAAATGGATTTGGAGCATGGAGACGATTATCTCGGGATTGCAAGATAACCAAACAAAACTTTTAGTGGATTTCTACTTATTTTATTAAATATCATCTCCACCAAACAGGACAAGCTTGCATCTGTTATAGTTTTGGAGAAAAATGTGTTCATTTCATGTATGCGCGAAATGCCTTAAAAATGGCTTTAAAATGGATTTGGAGCATGGAGACGATTATCTCGGGATTGCAAGATAACCAAACAAAACTTTTAGTGGATTTCTACTTATTTTATTAAATATCATCTCCACCAAACAGGACAAGCTTGCATCTGTTATAGTTTTGGAGAAAAATGTGTTCATTTCATGTATGCGCGAAATGCCTTAAAAATGGCTTTAAAATGGATTTGGAGCATGGAGACGATTATCTCGGGATTGCAAGATAACCAAACAAAACTTTTAGTGGATTTCTACTTATTTTATTAAATATCATCTCCACCAAACAGGACAAGCTTGCATCTGTTATAGTTTTGGAGAAAAATGTGTTCATTTCATGTATGCGCGAAATGCCTTAAAAATGGCTTTAAAATGGATTTGGAGCATGGAGACGATTATCTCGGGATTGCAAGATAACCAAACAAAACTTTTAGTGGATTTCTACTTATTTTATTAAATATCATCTCCACCAAACAGGACAAGCTTGCATCTGTTATAGTTTTGGAGAAAAATGTGTTCATTTCATGTATGCGCGAAATGCCTTAAAAATGGCTTTAAAATGGATTTGGAGCATGGAGACGATTATCTCGGGATTGCAAGATAACCAAACAAAACTTTTAGTGGATTTCTACTTATTTTATTAAATATCATCTCCACCAAACAGGACAAGCTTGCATCTGTTATAGTTTTGGAGAAAAATGTGTTCATTTCATGTATGCGCGAAATGCCTTAAAAATGGCTTTAAAATGGATTTGGAGCATGGAGACGATTATCTCGGGATTGCAAGATAACCAAACAAAACTTTTAGTGGATTTCTACTTATTTTATTAAATATCATCTCCACCAAACAGGACAAGCTTGCATCTGTTATAGTTTTGGAGAAAAATGTGTTCATTTCATGTATGCGCGAAATGCCTTAAAAATGGCTTTAAAATGGATTTGGAGCATGGAGACGATTATCTCGGGATTGCAAGATAACCAAACAAAACTTTTAGTGGATTTCTACTTATTTTATTAAATATCATCTCCACCAAACAGGACAAGCTTGCATCTGTTATAGTTTTGGAGAAAAATGTGTTCATTTCATGTATGCGCGAAATGCCTTAAAAATGGCTTTAAAATGGATTTGGAGCATGGAGACGATTATCTCGGGATTGCAAGATAACCAAACAAAACTTTTAGTGGATTTCTACTTATTTTATTAAATATCATCTCCACCAAACAGGACAAGCTTGCATCTGTTATAGTTTTGGAGAAAAATGTGTTCATTTCATGTATGCGCGAAATGCCTTAAAAATGGCTTTAAAATGGATTTGGAGCATGGAGACGATTATCTCGGGATTGCAAGATAACCAAACAAAACTTTTAGTGGATTTCTACTTATTTTATTAAATATCATCTCCACCAAACAGGACAAGCTTGCATCTGTTATAGTTTTGGAGAAAAATGTGTTCATTTCATGTATGCGCGAAATGCCTTAAAAATGGCTTTAAAATGGATTTGGAGCATGGAGACGATTATCTCGGGATTGCAAGATAACCAAACAAAACTTTTAGTGGATTTCTACTTATTTTATTAAATATCATCTCCACCAAACAGGACAAGCTTGCATCTGTTATAGTTTTGGAGAAAAATGTGTTCATTTCATGTATGCGCGAAATGCCTTAAAAATGGCTTTAAAATGGATTTGGAGCATGGAGACGATTATCTCGGGATTGCAAGATAACCAAACAAAACTTTTAGTGGATTTCTACTTATTTTATTAAATATCATCTCCACCAAACAGGACAAGCTTGCATCTGTTATAGTTTTGGAGAAAAATGTGTTCATTTCATGTATGCGCGAAATGCCTTAAAAATGGCTTTAAAATGGATTTGGAGCATGGAGACGATTATCTCGGGATTGCAAGATAACCAAACAAAACTTTTAGTGGATTTCTACTTATTTTATTAAATATCATCTCCACCAAACAGGACAAGCTTGCATCTGTTATAGTTTTGGAGAAAAATGTGTTCATTTCATGTATGCGCGAAATGCCTTAAAAATGGCTTTAAAATGGATTTGGAGCATGGAGACGATTATCTCGGGATTGCAAGATAACCAAACAAAACTTTTAGTGGATTTCTACTTATTTTATTAAATATCATCTCCACCAAACAGGACAAGCTTGCATCTGTTATAGTTTTGGAGAAAAATGTGTTCATTTCATGTATGCGCGAAATGCCTTAAAAATGGCTTTAAAATGGATTTGGAGCATGGAGACGATTATCTCGGGATTGCAAGATAACCAAACAAAACTTTTAGTGGATTTCTACTTATTTTATTAAATATCATCTCCACCAAACAGGACAAGCTTGCATCTGTTATAGTTTTGGAGAAAAATGTGTTCATTTCATGTATGCGCGAAAGGCCTTAAAAATGGCTTTAAAATGGATTTGGAGCATGGAGACGATTATCTCGGGATTGCAAGATAACCAAACAAAACTTTTAGTGGATTTCTACTTATTTTATTAAATATCATCTCCACCAAACAGGACAAGCTTGCATCTGTTATAGTTTTGGAGAAAAATGTGTTCATTTCATGTATGCGCGAAATGCCTTAAAAATGGCTTTAAAATGGATTTGGAGCATGGAGACGATTATCTCGGGATTGCAAGATAACCAAACAAAACTTTTAGTGGATTTCTACTTATTTTATTAAATATCATCTCCACCAAACAGGACAAGCTTGCATCTGTTATAGTTTTGGAGAAAAATGTGTTCATTTCATGTATGCGCGAAATGCCTTAAAAATGGCTTTAAAATGGATTTGGAGCATGGAGACGATTATCTCGGGATTGCAAGATAACCAAACAAAACTTTTAGTGGATTTCTACTTATTTTATTAAATATCATCTCCACCAAACAGGACAAGCTTGCATCTGTTATAGTTTTGGAGAAAAATGTGTTCATTTCATGTATGCGCGAAATGCCTTAAAAATGGCTTTAAAATGGATTTGGAGCATGGAGACGATTATCTCGGGATTGCAAGATAACCAAACAAAACTTTTAGTGGATTTCTACTTATTTTATTAAATATCATCTCCACCAAACAGGACAAGCTTGCATCTGTTATAGTTTTGGAGAAAAATGTGTTCATTTCATGTATGCGCGAAATGCCTTAAAAATGGCTTTAAAATGGATTTGGAGCATGGAGACGATTATCTCGGGATTGCAAGATAACCAAACAAAACTTTTAGTGGATTTCTACTTATTTTATTAAATATCATCTCCACCAAACAGGACAAGCTTGCATCTGTTATAGTTTTGGAGAAAAATGTGTTCATTAGTGATGAGCGAGTACTAAAAAGCTCGGGTGCTCGAAGCTCGGGCCGAGCCTCCCAAGATACTCGTGTACTCGGCCCGAGCAACGAGCCCAATGTTATCCTATGGGAGACCCGAGTATTTTTGTGAAATGACCTCCCGGCAGCATGGAGAAACCCTAAAAATGTCACAAAAGTCTCAGAAGAGTGCTCAAATGACATGGCAACAGCATGGGGAAGACCCCTTGAAGCATTTATCACTCAAAAGTCACAGCTGTGAACAATTTTGTCCGCGTTTTACGCCATTTTTACGGACTCACCAGAAAACCTTCCAAAATGACCCCAAAATGATTTTTCATGGCGGAAATGTTAAGGGCACATACCCAATAGTGAGATAGAGCTGGTGTATGTTACTTTTTGAGATCAATACATGAAAGATTTTACGTGAAAACATTGTGTGGCACTCCGATGTCCCTGAGAAGAGACGTACATGAAGGCCTCTTGAGTCTAATGTGCCCATTTTGAGGAAGTGAGTCTTTGTAGTATTTTCCTTTGCCAGGGCAGTCCTAAATTGTGAGGTTCACCAATGCCCCTGCATACAGACGTGCATGAGGGCCTGTAAACCTGAAGTGCCCATTGGAAGGAAGTGGGTGTATTATAGTATAGCCCTTAGGCAGGGAAGCCAAACATTGGGAGGCTCCACGTTGTCCCTGGATAGAGACGTGCATGAAGGCCTGTAAACCTGAAGTGCCCATTGGAAGGAAGTGGGTGTATTATAGTATAGCCCTTAGGCAGGGAAGCCAAACATTGGGAGGCTCCACGTTGTCCCTGGATAGAGACGTGCATGAAGGCCTGTAAACCTGAAGTGCCCATTGGAAGGAAGTGGGTGTATTATAGTATAGCCCTTAGGCAGGGAAGCCAAACATTGGGAGGCTCCACGTTGTCCCTGGATAGAGACGTGCATGAAGGCCTGTAAACCTGAAGTGCCCATTGGAAGGAAGTGGGTGTATTATAGTATAGCCCTTAGGCAGGGAAGCCAAACATTGGGAGGCTCCACGTTGTCCCTGGATAGAGACGTGCATGAAGGCCTGTAAACCTGAAGTGCCCATTGGAAGGAAGTGGGTGTATTATAGTATAGCCCTTAGGCAGGGAAGCCAAACATTGGGAGGCTCCACGTTGTCCCTGGATAGAGACGTGCATGAAGGCCTGTAAACCTGAAGTGCCCATTGGAAGGAAGTGGGTGTATTATAGTATAGCCCTTAGGCAGGGAAGCCAAACATTGGGAGGCTCCACGTTGTCCCTGGATAGAGACGTGCATGAAGGCCTGTAAACCTGAAGTGCCCATTGGAAGGAAGTGGGTGTATTATAGTATAGCCCTTAGGCAGGGAAGCCAAACATTGGGAGGCTCCACGTTGTCCCTGGATAGAGACGTGCATGAAGGCCTGTAAACCTGAAGTGCCCATTGGAAGGAAGTGGGTGTATTATAGTATAGCCCTTAGGCAGGGAAGCCAAACATTGGGAGGCTCCACGTTGTCCCTGGATAGAGACGTGCATGAAGGCCTGTAAACCTGAAGTGCCCATTGGAAGGAAGTGGGTGTATTATAGTATAGCCCTTAGGCAGGGAAGCCAAACATTGGGAGGCTCCACGTTGTCCCTGGATAGAGACGTGCATGAAGGCCTGTAAACCTGAAGTGCCCATTGGAAGGAAGTGGGTGTATTATAGTATAGCCCTTAGGCAGGGAAGCCAAACATTGGGAGGCTCCACATTGTCCCTGGATAGAGACCTGTTAGGTTCTTAGTGCCTCCGTGCTTGCATTTAAAAACCGCACGTGTGTGCCTGTTGGTGGCAGCTTTCCGCTGCATTTGTGTGAGTTTTGCACAAACTTGGATATAACACACAAGTCTAGTGAATACACATCAGCACAGCATTGCAAAATGCGCAAGGGCGTTGTCAACGAACAAGGAAGTGGACGTGATGGTGGTGCAGGCAGACACCGAGGTTGTGTGCAAGCTCTAATTTCGCCACAACAAAGGGCCACATCTAGTCGCTCGCACGTCCTGTCCCAAATTCTTGGGGACCGCAGCAGTACACCCCTCTTGAACCAAGACCAGTGTCAACAGGTTGTTAGTTGGATAGCGGATAATGCTTCCAGTCAGATTGGCACCACCACAAACACTCTGTCTTCCACACGGTCAAGTGTCAGTAGCCGTGATACTGCACCGCACATTTCAGAACCTGATCCTCCTTCCTACCACCAGGCCGAGTACACGTCCACGGACATTACTGATCCCACACTTGGACACTCGGAATAGCTGTTCGTTCACGTTTCCATTCACAAATTCTGGCCTCTCGCCAGCTCCTGTTGAAGTGGGCCATGACGAGATTGTATGTACAGATGCACAAATATTTGAGCAGCCACGTTCTCACGAAGTTGGCAACGTGTCTCAACAAGGGGTGGCCGATGATGAGACACAATTGTCAGGAAGTCAGGAGGAGGAGCAGGGTGCGGAAGAGGAAGACGACGTGGTGGATGATCCAGTAACTGACCCAACCTGGCAGGAGGATATGCAGAGCGAGGACAGCAGTGCACAGGGGGAGGGAGGCGTAGCATCACAACAGGCAGTAAGAAGCAGAGTGGTGGCCCCAGGCAGACGTCAGTCAACTGTTCCCCGGAACAACACGACACAAGGTGCCTGTACAAATGTTAGGTCTTCCCGAGTCTGGCTGTAATACTATTGTATGTATTGAGGATTTCGATTGCGTTAGGGCAATGACAACCAGAGACGAGTTCTTGGTGCAAGACATTTATAATATGCAACCAGCAAATATGTACATAAACGGAACAAAAACACAGTAGAACATAAATACAGGAAATACCTTCCAGGGACTGAGCGAAAGGGAATTCCCGGTACCGCGCACCGGACTCCCCCAGGGAGACCACCAACAGCAAACCCCTATACAGGGACTGTCTGGCAATCACCCCAGAAGCCCTAAATGCGCAGCAGCCGGGACACAAAAGGGCAATAGGTAAGTCGAAAAATGTCTGTACGTGATGTGAGTCCAGAGTGGTATTAAACGGAAGGAACCGGGCAGAAGTTCCGACCAAAGACGGCAAACGGAGTCCAGGTACAGCTAGATGATACCAGATGAAGTCCAGAGTCGGTGTCGGTTGTTTTCCAAGAGGATCCGAATAACAATCAGGAACCAAAAGCAGCAGGGCAGGAGCACACAGGAAGCAGTATACTCAGGCACTGGACTAAGCTTTAGGGGCGGCTTTTAAACAGATGGACAGGAAGTAGGGCAACATAACAGAAAACTCCATGTTAACAAAGGGCAAGCTCTTTCAAAAGAAAACTGGAAAACCAGGAACTCTGACACTGGCAGTTTTTTAAGTTGGCTCCAGATGATTCTAAAAAGGCCATTTGCAACACCTGCCATGCCAGCATCAGCAGGGGTACCAAAACTAGCAGCCTGACCACCACCAGCATGATCAGGCACATGTCAGCCAAGCACCCGACTTTGTGGGAAGTACAACAGAGTCGAGGAGCAGTGCTTGCTGATGTCACTGCTACGTCTTCGCTGGTTGTGCATGCGAGCCAATCCCCTGTCCATGCTGCCTGCGAACAAGCCTCCTCCACTCCTGCACCTGCAGTTGCCTACGCAGAAAGAACACCATCATCAAGCACGTCCTTGTCCCAGCGCAACGTTCAGTTATCCATTCAGCAAACCTTTGAGCGCAGGCGCAAATACACTGCCAACACCCCACATGCCACAGTTCTAAATGCTAACATTTCGCGACTGCTTGCGCTGGAAATGTTGCCTTTTAGGCTGGTTGAGACAGAAGCATTCCGCGAACTGATGGTGGCAGCTGTCCCACGTTACTCGGTCCACAGCCGCCACTATTTCTCCCTGTGTGCCGTCCCCGCATTGCATAACTAACCACGTGTCACAAAACATCACACGTGCCCGGAACAACGCTGTTTCAGCCAAAGTCCACCTAACCACAGACACGTGGACAAGTGCATGTGGGCAAGGCCGCTACATCTCGTTGACGTCACACTGGGTTAATATTGTGCAAGCTGGGACCCAGTCTGAGCGAGGGACGGAATACGTCCTTCACACACCAAGTTTTGCAGGCCCTACCTCAGTCAGGGTTTCACACACACTCTACAGCTCCGGAATGTCATGCTCCTCAGCCTCCTCCTCCTCCTGCGCATCCTGATCCACTTTACCCTCCACACCAGTCCCAAGCTGTAAGTGTCGCTGGCGGAGGAGGGGACGGTGCGCTCTCCCACTGCTCGGGTCCGGCTGACGCAGCTCTACGGCTGCTGCTGCTCGTTGGCTCGAGCGATGGCCGGATCCCGGGGACTCGAGCGGCGCTACTCGCCCGTGAGTGAAAAGGGGTGGTTTGGGTTTTGGGGATATTGTCCGTGACGACACCCACGGTTGTGGTGATTGTGTGGACACCACCGCTGCTCTGGACGGGGATCCCGGGAGCCTGTGACAGGGAGCAGCTTTGTTGTTATTTCTCCCCTACGTGGGTAGGGGGGTTGGTTGTCCCAGGGCCTGGTGATGGGGTAGAGATGGATGACAGGCGGGTTGCGGGGCCTGATGAAGTGCATGGTCGCAGGGGCAGCGCTGTGCCGCACGGCACGGAGGTACTCACTCAGCCCAATGATGATGACACAGTTCAGGGTAAAACAAGTGGCTGGATGGACAGGTCACTCGGACGGCTGCGGTTGTTCCTCCCTGCAGGTTAGTGATGACTGTCTCTCCCTGCACCGAAGTTAAGTGTTGGTAGTGATGGTTTCCCAACGGTAACCCGCTCCCTGACCTGGATATGGGCCGGAGGAGCCCCTTTTGCCCACAGGCGCTGGCCCTGGGAGACGGTTGCCCTTGCCGGTGGCTGTGTCTCCCCTTCACGGTTGTACGGTTGCCTTCTATCTGGACTTGGCTGTTTGGAAACCCTGAGGTCCCCTTCAATAACGGATTTGGCAAATTCACGGCGACACCAAGCCTTGCCGGGATCCGAAAGTCCTCTGCCAATGGTGCTGGCTTCGCTTTGTATACCGGTCCGGTACGGCCGGGTCACCACCCGTCCACGGTCCTTACGGCAGACTCCAATCGGCCTCCACTGCAGACGGTCACCACATCCTGCCAACCTTGCTGTCCTGTCCAGGCCACACACCCGGACCAACTTCAGGCTCTTTGCTGTCACTTTTCTCCTCTCTACTACTTTCCTCCTTCCACTTCCTTAGCTTAACTCTCACTGCCTGTGTTTTCCCTCCTCCTCGGTGGGTGGAGACCAACCGCCTGGCTCCACACCCTGGTGTGGACAACAGCCCCTGGGGAAGGCAACAAGGATTTTGTGTTTTGACTATGATATGCCTGCAGGGAGTGTGGGGTGTTTAAGTGTTGTGCTCTGTGGCCCCTGGCTTGTCCAGGGCGACACAGAAGCACTGCAGCACTGCCTCGGCGAAGCGGCAACAGGCAGTGCTGAAGCTAATCTGCATAGGTGACAAACCCCACAATGCAGAAGAGGTGTGGACAGCTCTGAAACAGCAGGCAGATCACTGGCTCACAACTCTGAACCTAAAGCCAGGAAAGGTGGTGTGTGACAATGGCCGGAACCTGGTGGCGGCTTTGAGGCGAGGCCAGCTGACACATGTTCCATGCTTGGCCCATGTGCTCAACCTCGAGGTTCAGCGGTTTCTAAAGTCATAGTCAGAGCTGTCTGATCTGCTGGTAAAAGTTCGCCGCCTGTCTGCACATTTTCGAAAGTCACCTACTGCTTCAGCCGGCCTTGCCGCCTTAAGACGCCGTTTGCATCTTCCGGCACACAGACTGGTGTGTGATGTCCCCACGCGTTGGAATTCAACTCTGCACATGTTGGTCAGGATATGTGAGCAGAAGAGGGCAGTTGTTGAGTACCTGCATCACCTAAGCCGTCGGGAAATGGGTCAAACTCCACACATAACACCTGAGGAGTGGAGATGGATGTCCGACCTATGCACCATCCGCCAAAACTTTGAGGACTACAACAAGATGGTGAGCGGCGATGACGACATTATTAGCGTCACCATACCGCTTCTCTGCCTTCTAAAATGGTCTCTGCTCAGAAAACAAACATGATGCATTGCAGGCGGAGCGCGATGAGTTTCAGCAAGAAACAGTAGTGGGTGTGGGTGATGATAACACACAGCCCAGCCTCGTCTCATCACAACGTGCAGTGGAGGACTATGACGAGGAGGAGGATGAAGACATGGAGCAACTCTCTGGCCAAATTGAGGATATGACATGCAGTCATATCCTCGGTTCAGCGTGGCTGGCCAGAGGACAGGGTAGATGATGAGGAGGAGGAGGACAGCATGTTCAGTCATCGTGTCGGTCAGGATACTGAAGTGATGGCTGTTAAGAGTCTGGCACACATGGCTGACTTTATGGTAAGCTGCCTGTCTCGTGACCCTCGCGTTAAGAACATCTTGGCCGACAATCATTACTGGTTGGTAACACTGTTAGACCCACGCTAAAAGGAGAACTTTATGTCTCTTATTCCCGAGGCGGAGAGGTCAGGCAAAATGCAGCAGTTCCAGAAGGCCATAGTCACGGAAGTAGGCAAAGCATTCCCCTCACAAAACGCTAGCGGCATAGGTCATGAATCAGTGGACAACCGAGGCGTACAGCCGAGAGAGGCACAAGTCCAATCCGCCAGAGGTAGGGGAACAGTCTTTAAGATGTGTGACAGTTTTCTCAGCCCCTCACGTACCACAGCCCCTGAGGTGCGGGGTAGTGCCACAAGAAATCCTAAGTTTGCCCAGATGCTGAAGGAGTACCTTGCAGATCGAACAACTGTACTCCGACATTCCTCTGTGCCTTACAATTATTGGGTATCCAAGCTGGACACGTGGCATGAATTGGCTCTCTACGCCTTGGAAGGCCTGGCCTGCCCTGCTGCTAGCGTTTTGTCAGAGCGTGTTTTTAGTGCCGCAGGTGGAATCATTACAGATAAACGCACCCGCCTGTCAACTGAAAATGCTGACAAGCTGACTCTGATCAAGATGAACAAGGGTTGGATTGGGCCAGACTTCACCACACCACCAGCAAATGAGAGCGGAATTTAAAGTTTGCCATGTACCTCCACTCACCCATGGGTACACACTTCTGGAGTTTGGCTAATCGCTGGACTGCTCCTCCTTCTCCTCATGCGCCACCATGATGATGACCGTTACAAATTGCAATACTTAGGCCTTTGTTTCAGGTATACCCCCAGTGGTAAATTTTTTCGCCCATTCTTTGCAGAATGGACATTACAACGACAGGAGACCCACTCCTTTGCAATGGGAACAATGTTTTGAGGCCCTCATGCACGTCTCTATCCAGGGACAACGTGGAGCCTGACGCTGCCACCGACTGCCACACACGTGCTGTTTTTAAATGCAAGCACGGACGCAATAAGAACCTAACTGGTTTTTAGGAGCGACAATTACTGAGAAGTCTGACACTATCAGACACTGCTGACTGACGTGTATTATACACTAGACTTGTGCGTTATATAATAGTTTGTGCAAAACGCGCACCTGTACCCTGCCACCGACTGCCACACACGTGCTGTTTTTAAATGCAAGCACGGACGCAATAAGAACCTAACTGGTTTTTAGGAGCGACAATTACTGAGAAGTCTGACACTATCAGACACTGCTGACTGACGTGTATTATACACTAGACTTGTGCGTTATATAATAGTTTGTGCAAAACGCGCACCTGTACCCTGCCACCGACTGCCACACACGTGCTGTTTTTAAATGCAAGCACGGACGCAATAAGAACCTAACTGGTTTTTAGGAGCGACAATTACTGAGAAGTCTGACACTATCAGACACTGCTGACTGACGTGTATTATACACTAGACTTGTGCGTTATATAATAGTTTGTGCAAAACGCGCACCTGTACCCTGCCACCGACTGCCACACACGTGCTGTTTTTAAATGCAAGCACGGACGCAATAAGAACCTAACTGGTTTTTAGGAGCGACAATTACTGAGAAGTCTGACACTATCAGACACTGCTGACTGACGTGTATTATACACTAGACTTGTGCGTTATATAATAGTTTGTGCAAAACGCGCACCTGTACCCTGCCACCGACTGCCACACACGTGCTGTTTTTAAATGCAAGCACGGACGCAATAAGAACCTAACTGGTTTTTAGGAGCGACAATTACTGAGAAGTCTGACACTATCAGACACTGCTGACTGACGTGTATTATACACTAGACTTGTGCGTTATATAATAGTTTGTGCAAAACGCGCACCTGTACCCTGCCACCGACTGCCACACACGTGCTGTTTTTAAATGCAAGCACGGACGCAATAAGAACCTAACTGGTTTTTAGGAGCGACAATTACTGAGAAGTCTGACACTATCAGACACTGCTGACTGACGTGTATTATACACTAGACTTGTGCGTTATATAATAGTTTGTGCAAAACGCGCACCTGTACCCTGCCACCGACTGCCACACACGTGCTGTTTTTAAATGCAAGCACGGACGCAATAAGAACCTAACTGGTTTTTAGGAGCGACAATTACTGAGAAGTCTGACACTATCAGACACTGCTGACTGACGTGTATTATACACTAGACTTGTGCGTTATATAATAGTTTGTGCAAAACGCGCACCTGTACCCTGCCACCGACTGCCACACACGTGCTGTTTTTAAATGCAAGCACGGACGCAATAAGAACCTAACTGGTTTTTAGGAGCGACAATTACTGAGAAGTCTGACACTATCAGACACTGCTGACTGACGTGTATTATACACTAGACTTGTGCGTTATATAATAGTTTGTGCAAAACGCGCACCTGTACCCTGCCACCGACTGCCACACACGTGCTGTTTTTAAATGCAAGCACGGACGCAATAAGAACCTAACTGGTTTTTAGGAGCGACAATTACTGAGAAGTCTGACACTATCAGACACTGCTGACTGACGTGTATTATACACTAGACTTGTGCGTTATATAATAGTTTGTGCAAAACGCGCACCTGTACCCTGCCACCGACTGCCACACACGTGCTGTTTTTAAATGCAAGCACGGACGCAATAAGAACCTAACTGGTTTTTAGGAGCGACAATTACTGAGAAGTCTGACACTATCAGACACTGCTGACTGACGTGTATTATACACTAGACTTGTGCGTTATATAATAGTTTGTGCAAAACGCGCACCTGAACCCTGCCACCGACTGCCACACACGTGCTGTTTTTAAATGCAAGCACGGACGCAATAAGAACCTAACTGGTTTTTAGGAGCGACAATTACTGAGAAGTCTGACACTATCTGGACTGTTTTACACTGTGTACACCAGCCCCAGATATGATGAAGGCTGGTATACGGTCACCACTAGGAATGGCTATATATACCCTGCCTGCCTGCCTGTATACTGCTACAATAGTCCTGACAAGGACTCTTCTGGTCACTAGCCTGTATTCCGACCTGGCTATACCCTGCCTGTATATAGCAACAATAGTCCTGAGAAGGACTCTGCTACTGTACTCCGACCTGGCTATACCCTGCCTGCCTGTATACAACTAGAATAGTCCTGAGAAGGACTTCTGGTCACACTGTTTGCAGCCCTGCTCCGGAACTAACTATAAAGGGCCGCAAAGCTTTCCCTGAATCAGCGACACTCTCCCTACACTCACTGTCAGAATAGCTGTGAGCAGAGCACAGCGCGCCGGCCTATATAAAGGCTCGGTGACGCTGTGCAGGCCGGCCAATCACTGCAATTCCACAACTAACAGGGCTGTGGCATTGCAGTGGTCTGCCAGCCAATCCCTGCATGAGGGCTGGCTCTCAAAAGAGCGCCAACATGCAGAAATGAAGACCACGAGTAAAGCACGAGTATCGCGAGATTACTCGGTCCCCGCCGAGCAGCCCGAGTACAGTGATACTCGTGCGAGTACCGAGTAGTGACAAGCATGCTCGCTCATCACTAGTGTTCATTTCATGTATGCGCGAAATGCCTTAAAAATGGCTTTAAAATGGATTTGGAGCATGGAGACGATTATCTCGGGATTGCAAGATAACCAAACAAAACTTTTAGTGGATTTCTACTTATTTTATTAAATATCATCTCCACCAAACAGGACAAGCTTGCATCTGTTATAGTTTTGGAGAAAAATGTGTTCATTTCATGTATGCGCGAAATGCCTTAAAAATGGCTTTAAAATGGATTTGGAGCATGGAGACGATTATCTCGGGATTGCAAGATAACCAAACAAAACTTTTAGTGGATTTCTACTTATTTTATTAAATATCATCTCCACCAAACAGGACAAGCTTGCATCTGTTATAGTTTTGGAGAAAAATGTGTTCATTTCATGTATGCGCGAAATGCCTTAAAAATGGCTTTAAAATGGATTTGGAGCATGGAGACGATTATCTCGGGATTGCAAGATAACCAAACAAAACTTTTAGTGGATTTCTACTTATTTTATTAAATATCATCTCCACCAAACAGGACAAGCTTGCATCTGTTATAGTTTTGGAGAAAAATGTGTTCATTTCATGTATGCGCGAAATGCCTTAAAAATGGCTTTAAAATGGATTTGGAGCATGGAGACGATTATCTCGGGATTGCAAGATAACCAAACAAAACTTTTAGTGGATTTCTACTTATTTTATTAAATATCATCTCCACCAAACAGGACAAGCTTGCATCTGTTATAGTTTTGGAGAAAAATGTGTTCATTTCATGTATGCGCGAAATGCCTTAAAAATGGCTTTAAAATGGATTTGGAGCATGGAGACGATTATCTCGGGATTGCAAGATAACCAAACAAAACTTTTAGTGGATTTCTACTTATTTTATTAAATATCATCTCCACCAAACAGGACAAGCTTGCATCTGTTATAGTTTTGGAGAAAAATGTGTTCATTTCATGTATGCGCGAAATGCCTTAAAAATGGCTTTAAAATGGATTTGGAGCATGGAGACGATTATCTCGGGATTGCAAGATAACCAAACAAAACTTTTAGTGGATTTCTACTTATTTTATTAAATATCATCTCCACCAAACAGGACAAGCTTGCATCTGTTATAGTTTTGGAGAAAAATGTGTTCATTTCATGTATGCGCGAAATGCCTTAAAAATGGCTTTAAAATGGATTTGGAGCATGGAGACGATTATCTCGGGATTGCAAGATAACCAAACAAAACTTTTAGTGGATTTCTACTTATTTTATTAAATATCATCTCCACCAAACAGGACAAGCTTGCATCTGTTATAGTTTTGGAGAAAAATGTGTTCATTTCATGTATGCGCGAAATGCCTTAAAAATGGCTTTAAAATGGATTTGGAGCATGGAGACGATTATCTCGGGATTGCAAGATAACCAAACAAAACTTTTAGTGGATTTCTACTTATTTTATTAAATATCATCTCCACCAAACAGGACAAGCTTGCATCTGTTATAGTTTTGGAGAAAAATGTGTTCATTTCATGTATGCGCGAAATGCCTTAAAAATGGCTTTAAAATGGATTTGGAGCATGGAGACGATTATCTCGGGATTGCAAGATAACCAAACAAAACTTTTAGTGGATTTCTACTTATTTTATTAAATATCATCTCCACCAAACAGGACAAGCTTGCATCTGTTATAGTTTTGGAGAAAAATGTGTTCATTTCATGTATGCGCGAAATGCCTTAAAAATGGCTTTAAAATGGATTTGGAGCATGGAGACGATTATCTCGGGATTGCAAGATAACCAAACAAAACTTTTAGTGGATTTCTACTTATTTTATTAAATATCATCTCCACCAAACAGGACAAGCTTGCATCTGTTATAGTTTTGGAGAAAAATGTGTTCATTTCATGTATGCGCGAAATGCCTTAAAAATGGCTTTAAAATGGATTTGGAGCATGGAGACGATTATCTCGGGATTGCAAGATAACCAAACAAAACTTTTAGTGGATTTCTACTTATTTTATTAAATATCATCTCCACCAAACAGGACAAGCTTGCATCTGTTATAGTTTTGGAGAAAAATGTGTTCATTTCATGTATGCGCGAAATGCCTTAAAAATGGCTTTAAAATGGATTTGGAGCATGGAGACGATTATCTCGGGATTGCAAGATAACCAAACAAAACTTTTAGTGGATTTCTACTTATTTTATTAAATATCATCTCCACCAAACAGGACAAGCTTGCATCTGTTATAGTTTTGGAGAAAAATGTGTTCATTTCATGTATGCGCGAAATGCCTTAAAAATGGCTTTAAAATGGATTTGGAGCATGGAGACGATTATCTCGGGATTGCAAGATAACCAAACAAAACTTTTAGTGGATTTCTACTTATTTTATTAAATATCATCTCCACCAAACAGGACAAGCTTGCATCTGTTATAGTTTTGGAGAAAAATGTGTTCATTTCATGTATGCGCGAAATGCCTTAAAAATGGCTTTAAAATGGATTTGGAGCATGGAGACGATTATCTCGGGATTGCAAGATAACCAAACAAAACTTTTAGTGGATTTCTACTTATTTTATTAAATATCATCTCCACCAAACAGGACAAGCTTGCATCTGTTATAGTTTTGGAGAAAAATGTGATCATTTCATGTATGCGCGAAATGCCTTAAAAATGGCTTTAAAATGGATTTGGAGCATGGAGACGATTATCTCGGGATTGCAAGATAACCAAACAAAACTTTTAGTGGATTTCTACTTTTTTTATTAAATATCATCTACACCAAACAGGACAAGCTTGCATCTGTTATAGTTTTGGAGAAAAATGTGTTCATTTCATGTATGCGCGAAATGCCTTAAAAATGGCTTTAAAATGGATTTGGAGCATGGAGACGATTATCTCGGGATTGCAAGATAACCAAACAAAACTTTTAGTGGATTTCTACTTATTTTATTAAATATCATCTCCACCAAACAGGACAAGCTTGCATCTGTTATAGTTTTGGAGAAAAATGTGTTCATTTCATGTATGCGCGAAATGCCTTAAAAATGGCTTTAAAATGGATTTGGAGCATGGAGACGATTATCTCGGGATTGCAAGATAACCAAACAAAACTTTTAGTGGATTTCTACTTTTTTTATTAAATATCATCTCCACCAAACAGGACAAGCTTGCATCTGTTATAGTTTTGGAGAAAAATGTGTTCATTTCATGTATGCGCGAAATGCCTTAAAAATGGCTTTAAAATGGATTTGGAGCATGGAGACGATTATCTCGGGATTGCAAGATAACCAAACAAAACTTTTAGTGGATTTCTACTTATTTTATTAAATATCATCTCCACCAAACAGGACAAGCTTGCATCTGTTATAGTTTTGGAGAAAAATGTGTTCATTTCATGTATGCGCGAAATGCCTTAAAAATGGCTTTAAAATGGATTTGGAGCATGGAGACGATTATCTCGGGATTGCAAGATAACCAAACAAAACTTTTGGTGGATTTCTACTTATTTTATTAAATATCATCTCCACCAAACAGGACAAGCTTGCATCTGTTATAGTTTTGGAGAAAAATGTGTTCATTTCATGTATGCGCGAAATGCCTTAAAAATGGCTTTAAAATGGATTTGGAGCATGGAGACGATTATCTCGGGATTGCAAGATAACCAAACAAAACTTTTAGTGGATTTCTACTTATTTTATTAAATATCATCTCCACCAAACAGGACAAGCTTGCATCTGTTATAGTTTTGGAGAAAAATGTGTTCATTTCATGTATGCGCGAAATGCCTTAAAAATGGCTTTAAAATGGATTTGGAGCATGGAGACGATTATCTCGGGATTGCAAGATAACCAAACAAAACTTTTAGTGGATTTCTACTTTTTTTATTAAATATCATCTCCACCAAACAGGACAAGCTTGCATCTGTTATAGTTTTGGAGAAAAATGTGTTCATTTCATGTATGCGCGAAATGCCTTAAAAATGGCTTTAAAATGGATTTGGAGCATGGAGACGATTATCTCGGGATTGCAAGATAACCAAACAAAACTTTTAGTGGATTTCTACTTATTTTATTAAATATCATCTCCACCAAACAGGACAAGCTTGCATCTGTTATAGTTTTGGAGAAAAATGTGTTCATTTCATGTATGCGCGAAATGCCTTAAAAATGGCTTTAAAATGGATTTGGAGCATGGAGACGATTATCTCGGGATTGCAAGATAACCAAACAAAACTTTTAGTGGATTTCTACTTTTTTTATTAAATATCATCTCCACCAAACAGGACAAGCTTGCATCTGTTATAGTTTTGGAGAAAAATGTGTTCATTTCATGTATGCGCGAAATGCCTTAAAAATGGCTTTAAAATGGATTTGGAGCATGGAGACGATTATCTCGGGATTGCAAGATAACCAAACAAAACTTTTAGTGGATTTCTACTTATTTTATTAAATATCATCTCCACCAAACAGGACAAGCTTGCATCTGTTATAGTTTTGGAGAAAAATGTGTTCATTTCATGTATGCGCGAAATGCCTTAAAAATGGCTTTAAAATGGATTTGGAGCATGGAGACGATTATCTCGGGATTGCAAGATAACCAAACAAAACTTTTAGTGGATTTCTACTTATTTTATTAAATATCATCTCCACCAAACAGGACAAGCTTGCATCTGTTATAGTTTTGGAGAAAAATGTGTTCATTTCATGTATGCGCGAAATGCCTTAAAAATGGCTTTAAAATGGATTTGGAGCATGGAGACGATTATCTCGGGATTGCAAGATAACCAAACAAAACTTTTAGTGGATTTCTACTTATTTTATTAAATATCATCTCCACCAAACAGGACAAGCTTGCATCTGTTATAGTTTTGGAGAAAAATGTGTTCATTTCATGTATGCGCGAAATGCCTTAAAAATGGCTTTAAAATGGATTTGGAGCATGGAGACGATTATCTCGGGATTGCAAGATAACCAAACAAAACTTTTAGTGGATTTCTACTTATTTTATTAAATATCATCTCCACCAAACAGGACAAGCTTGCATCTGTTATAGTTTTGGAGAAAAATGTGTTCATTTCATGTATGCGCGAAATGCCTTAAAAATGGCTTTAAAATGGATTTGGAGCATGGGAGACGATTATCTCGGGATTGCAAGATAACCAAACAAAACTTTTAGTGGATTTCTACTTATTTTATTAAATATCATCTCCACCAAACAGGACAAGCTTGCATCTGTTATAGTTTTGGAGAAAAAATGTGTTCATTTCATGTATGCGCGAAATGCCTTAAAAATGGCTTTAAAATGGATTTGGAGCATGGAGACGATTATCTCGGGATTGCAAGATAACCAAACAAAACTTTTAGTGGATTTCTACTTATTTTATTAAATATCATCTCCACCAAACAGGACAAGCTTGCATCTGTTATAGTTTTGGAGAAAAATGTGTTCATTTCATGTATGCGCGAAATGCCTTAAAAATGGCTTTAAAATGGATTTGGAGCATGGAGACGATTATCTCGGGATTGCAAGATAACCAAACAAAACTTTTAGTGGATTTCTACTTATTTTATTAAATATCATCTCCACCAAACAGGACAAGCTTGCATCTGTTATAGTTTTGGAGAAAAATGTGTTCATTTCATGTATGCGCGAAATGCCTTAAAAATGGCTTTAAAATGGATTTGGAGCATGGAGACGATTATCTCGGGATTGCAAGATAACCAAACAAAACTTTTAGTGGATTTCTACTTATTTTATTAAATATCATCTCCACCAAACAGGACAAGCTTGCATCTGTTATAGTTTTGGAGAAAAATGTGTTCATTTCATGTATGCGCGAAATGCCTTAAAAATGGCTTTAAAATGGATTTGGAGCATGGAGACGATTATCTCGGGATTGCAAGATAACCAAACAAAACTTTTAGTGGATTTCTACTTATTTTATTAAATATCATCTCCACCAAACAGGACAAGCTTGCATCTGTTATAGTTTTGGAGAAAAATGTGTTCATTTCATGTATGCGCGAAATGCCTTAAAAATGGCTTTAAAATGGATTTGGAGCATGGAGACGATTATCTCGGGATTGCAAGATAACCAAACAAAACTTTTAGTGGATTTCTACTTATTTTATTAAATATCATCTCCACCAAACAGGACAAGCTTGCATCTGTTATAGTTTTGGAGAAAAATGTGTTCATTTCATGTATGCGCGAAATGCCTTAAAAATGGCTTTAAAATGGATTTGGAGCATGGAGACGATTATCTCGGGATTGCAAGATAACCAAACAAAACTTTTAGTGGATTTCTACTTATTTTATTAAATATCATCTCCACCAAACAGGACAAGCTTGCATCTGTTATAGTTTTGGAGAAAAATGTGTTCATTTCATGTATGCGCGAAATGCCTTAAAAATGGCTTTAAAATGGATTTGGAGCATGGAGACGATTATCTCGGGATTGCAAGATAACCAAACAAAACTTTTAGTGGATTTCTACTTATTTTATTAAATATCATCTCCACCAAACAGGACAAGCTTGCATCTGTTATAGTTTTGGAGAAAAATGTGTTCATTTCATGTATGCGCGAAATGCCTTAAAAATGGCTTTAAAATGGATTTGGAGCATGGAGACGATTATCTCGGGATTGCAAGATAACCAAACAAAACTTTTAGTGGATTTCTACTTATTTTATTAAATATCATCTCCACCAAACAGGACAAGCTTGCATCTGTTATAGTTTTGGAGAAAAATGTGTTCATTTCATGTATGCGCGAAATGCCTTAAAAATGGCTTTAAAATGGATTTGGAGCATGGAGACGATTATCTCGGGATTGCAAGATAACCAAACAAAACTTTTAGTGGATTTCTACTTATTTTATTAAATATCATCTCCACCAAACAGGACAAGCTTGCATCTGTTATAGTTTTGGAGAAAAATGTGTTCATTTCATGTATGCGCGAAATGCCTTAAAAATGGCTTTAAAATGGATTTGGAGCATGGAGACGATTATCTCGGGATTGCAAGATAACCAAACAAAACTTTTAGTGGATTTCTACTTATTTTATTAAATATCATCTCCACCAAACAGGACAAGCTTGCATCTGTTATAGTTTTGGAGAAAAATGTGTTCATTTCATGTATGCGCGAAATGCCTTAAAAATGGCTTTAAAATGGATTTGGAGCATGGAGACGATTATCTCGGGATTGCAAGATAACCAAACAAAACTTTTAGTGGATTTCTACTTATTTTATTAAATATCATCTCCACCAAACAGGACAAGCTTGCATCTGTTATAGTTTTGGAGAAAAATGTGTTCATTTCATGTATGCGCGAAATGCCTTAAAAATGGCTTTAAAATGGATTTGGAGCATGGAGACGATTATCTCGGGATTGCAAGATAACCAAACAAAACTTTTAGTGGATTTCTACTTATTTTATTAAATATCATCTCCACCAAACAGGACAAGCTTGCATCTGTTATAGTTTTGGAGAAAAATGTGTTCATTTCATGTATGCGCGAAATGCCTTAAAAATGGCTTTAAAATGGATTTGGAGCATGGAGACGATTATCTCGGGATTGCAAGATAACCAAACAAAACTTTTAGTGGATTTCTACTTATTTTATTAAATATCATCTCCACCAAACAGGACAAGCTTGCATCTGTTATAGTTTTGGAGAAAAATGTGTTCATTTCATGTATGCGCGAAATGCCTTAAAAATGGCTTTAAAATGGATTTGGAGCATGGAGACGATTATCTCGGGATTGCAAGATAACCAAACAAAACTTTTAGTGGATTTCTACTTATTTTATTAAATATCATCTCCACCAAACAGGACAAGCTTGCATCTGTTATAGTTTTGGAGAAAAATGTGTTCATTTCATGTATGCGCGAAATGCCTTAAAAATGGCTTTAAAATGGATTTGGAGCATGGAGACGATTATCTCGGGATTGCAAGATAACCAAACAAAACTTTTAGTGGATTTCTACTTATTTTATTAAATATCATCTCCACCAAACAGGACAAGCTTGCATCTGTTATAGTTTTGGAGAAAAATGTGTTCATTTCATGTATGCGCGAAATGCCTTAAAAATGGCTTTAAAATGGATTTGGAGCATGGAGACGATTATCTCGGGATTGCAAGATAACCAAACAAAACTTTTAGTGGATTTCTACTTATTTTATTAAATATCATCTCCACCAAACAGGACAAGCTTGCATCTGTTATAGTTTTGGAGAAAAATGTGTTCATTTCATGTATGCGCGAAATGCCTTAAAAATGGCTTTAAAATGGATTTGGAGCATGGAGACGATTATCTCGGGATTGCAAGATAACCAAACAAAACTTTTAGTGGATTTCTACTTATTTTATTAAATATCATCTCCACCAAACAGGACAAGCTTGCATCTGTTATAGTTTTGGAGAAAAATGTGTTCATTTCATGTATGCGCGAAATGCCTTAAAAATGGCTTTAAAATGGATTTGGAGCATGGAGACGATTATCTCGGGATTGCAAGATAACCAAACAAAACTTTTAGTGGATTTCTACTTATTTTATTAAATATCATCTCCACCAAACAGGACAAGCTTGCATCTGTTATAGTTTTGGAGAAAAATGTGTTCATTTCATGTATGCGCGAAATGCCTTAAAAATGGCTTTAAAATGGATTTGGAGCATGGAGACGATTATCTCGGGATTGCAAGATAACCAAACAAAACTTTTAGTGGATTTCTACTTATTTTATTAAATATCATCTCCACCAAACAGGACAAGCTTGCATCTGTTATAGTTTTGGAGAAAAATGTGTTCATTTCATGTATGCGCGAAATGCCTTAAAAATGGCTTTAAAATGGATTTGGAGCATGGAGACGATTATCTCGGGATTGCAAGATAACCAAACAAAACTTTTAGTGGATTTCTACTTATTTTATTAAATATCATCTCCACCAAACAGGACAAGCTTGCATCTGTTATAGTTTTGGAGAAAAATGTGTTCATTTCATGTATGCGCGAAATGCCTTAAAAATGGCTTTAAAATGGATTTGGAGCATGGAGACGATTATCTCGGGATTGCAAGATAACCAAACAAAACTTTTAGTGGATTTCTACTTATTTTATTAAATATCATCTCCACCAAACAGGACAAGCTTGCATCTGTTATAGTTTTGGAGAAAAATGTGTTCATTTCATGTATGCGCGAAATGCCTTAAAAATGGCTTTAAAATGGATTTGGAGCATGGAGACGATTATCTCGGGATTGCAAGATAACCAAACAAAACTTTTAGTGGATTTCTACTTATTTTATTAAATATCATCTCCACCAAACAGGACAAGCTTGCATCTGTTATAGTTTTGGAGAAAAATGTGTTCATTTCATGTATGCGCGAAATGCCTTAAAAATGGCTTTAAAATGGATTTGGAGCATGGAGACGATTATCTCGGGATTGCAAGATAACCAAACAAAACTTTTAGTGGATTTCTACTTATTTTATTAAATATCATCTCCACCAAACAGGACAAGCTTGCATCTGTTATAGTTTTGGAGAAAAATGTGTTCATTTCGATGTATGCGCGAAATGCCTTAAAAATGGCTTTAAAATGGATTTGGAGCATGGAGACGATTATCTCGGGATTGCAAGATAACCAAACAAAACTTTTAGTGGATTTCTACTTATTTTATTAAATATCATCTCCACCAAACAGGACAAGCTTGCATCTGTTATAGTTTTGGAGAAAAATGTGTTCATTTCATGTATGCGCGAAATGCCTTAAAAATGGCTTTAAAATGGATTTGGAGCATGGAGACGATTATCTCGGGATTGCAAGATAACCAAACAAAACTTTTAGTGGATTTCTACTTATTTTATTAAATATCATCTCCACCAAACAGGACAAGCTTGCATCTGTTATAGTTTTGGAGAAAAATGTGTTCATTTCATGTATGCGCGAAATGCCTTAAAAATGGCTTTAAAATGGATTTGGAGCATGGAGACGATTATCTCGGGATTGCAAGATAACCAAACAAAACTTTTAGTGGATTTCTACTTATTTTATTAAATATCATCTCCACCAAACAGGACAAGCTTGCATCTGTTATAGTTTTGGAGAAAAATGTGTTCATTTCATGTATGCGCGAAATGCCTTAAAAATGGCTTTAAAATGGATTTGGAGCATGGAGACGATTATCTCGGGATTGCAAGATAACCAAACAAAACTTTTAGTGGATTTCTACTTATTTTATTAAATATCATCTCCACCAAACAGGACAAGCTTGCATCTGTTATAGTTTTGGAGAAAAATGTGTTCATTTCATGTATGCGCGAAATGCCTTAAAAATGGCTTTAAAATGGATTTGGAGCATGGAGACGATTATCTCGGGATTGCAAGATAACCAAACAAAACTTTTAGTGGATTTCTACTTATTTTATTAAATATCATCTCCACCAAACAGGACAAGCTTGCATCTGTTATAGTTTTGGAGAAAAATGTGTTCATTTCATGTATGCGCGAAATGCCTTAAAAATGGCTTTAAAATGGATTTGGAGCATGGAGACGATTATCTCGGGATTGCAAGATAACCAAACAAAACTTTTAGTGGATTTCTACTTATTTTATTAAATATCATCTCCACCAAACAGGACAAGCTTGCATCTGTTATAGTTTTGGAGAAAAATGTGTTCATTTCATGTATGCGCGAAATGCCTTAAAAATGGCTTTAAAATGGATTTGGAGCATGGAGACGATTATCTCGGGATTGCAAGATAACCAAACAAAACTTTTAGTGGATTTCTACTTATTTTATTAAATATCATCTCCACCAAACAGGACAAGCTTGCATCTGTTATAGTTTTGGAGAAAAATGTGTTCATTTCATGTATGCGCGAAATGCCTTAAAAATGGCTTTAAAATGGATTTGGAGCATGGAGACGATTATCTCGGGATTGCAAGATAACCAAACAAAACTTTTAGTGGATTTCTACTTATTTTATTAAATATCATCTCCACCAAACAGGACAAGCTTGCATCTGTTATAGTTTTGGAGAAAAATGTGTTCATTTCATGTATGCGCGAAATGCCTTAAAAATGGCTTTAAAATGGATTTGGAGCATGGAGACGATTATCTCGGGATTGCAAGATAACCAAACAAAACTTTTAGTGGATTTCTACTTATTTTATTAAATATCATCTCCACCAAACAGGACAAGCTTGCATCTGTTATAGTTTTGGAGAAAAATGTGTTCATTTCATGTATGCGCGAAATGCCTTAAAAATGGCTTTAAAATGGATTTGGAGCATGGAGACGATTATCTCGGGATTGCAAGATAACCAAACAAAACTTTTAGTGGATTTCTACTTATTTTATTAAATATCATCTCCACCAAACAGGACAAGCTTGCATCTGTTATAGTTTTGGAGAAAAATGTGTTCATTTCATGTATGCGCGAAATGCCTTAAAAATGGCTTTAAAATGGATTTGGAGCATGGAGACGATTATCTCGGGATTGCAAGATAACCAAACAAAACTTTTAGTGGATTTCTACTTATTTTATTAAATATCATCTCCACCAAACAGGACAAGCTTGCATCTGTTATAGTTTTGGAGAAAAATGTGTTCATTTCATGTATGCGCGAAATGCCTTAAAAATGGCTTTAAAATGGATTTGGAGCATGGAGACGATTATCTCGGGATTGCAAGATAACCAAACAAAACTTTTAGTGGATTTCTACTTATTTTATTAAATATCATCTCCACCAAACAGGACAAGCTTGCATCTGTTATAGTTTTGGAGAAAAATGTGTTCATTTCATGTATGCGCGAAATGCCTTAAAAATGGCTTTAAAATGGATTTGGAGCATGGAGACGATTATCTCGGGATTGCAAGATAACCAAACAAAACTTTTAGTGGATTTCTACTTATTTTATTAAATATCATCTCCACCAAACAGGACAAGCTTGCATCTGTTATAGTTTTGGAGAAAAATGTGTTCATTTCATGTATGCGCGAAATGCCTTAAAAATGGCTTTAAAATGGATTTGGAGCATGGAGACGATTATCTCGGGATTGCAAGATAACCAAACAAAACTTTTAGTGGATTTCTACTTATTTTATTAAATATCATCTCCACCAAACAGGACAAGCTTGCATCTGTTATAGTTTTGGAGAAAAATGTGTTCATTTCATGTATGCGCGAAATGCCTTAAAAATGGCTTTAAAATGGATTTGGAGCATGGAGACGATTATCTCGGGATTGCAAGATAACCAAACAAAACTTTTAGTGGATTTCTACTTATTTTATTAAATATCATCTCCACCAAACAGGACAAGCTTGCATCTGTTATAGTTTTGGAGAAAAATGTGTTCATTTCATGTATGCGCGAAATGCCTTAAAAATGGCTTTAAAATGGATTTGGAGCATGGAGACGATTATCTCGGGATTGCAAGATAACCAAACAAAACTTTTAGTGGATTTCTACTTATTTTATTAAATATCATCTCCACCAAACAGGACAAGCTTGCATCTGTTATAGTTTTGGAGAAAAATGTGTTCATTTCATGTATGCGCGAAATGCCTTAAAAATGGCTTTAAAATGGATTTGGAGCATGGAGACGATTATCTCGGGATTGCAAGATAACCAAACAAAACTTTTAGTGGATTTCTACTTATTTTATTAAATATCATCTCCACCAAACAGGACAAGCTTGCATCTGTTATAGTTTTGGAGAAAAATGTGTTCATTTCATGTATGCGCGAAATGCCTTAAAAATGGCTTTAAAATGGATTTGGAGCATGGAGACGATTATCTCGGGATTGCAAGATAACCAAACAAAACTTTTAGTGGATTTCTACTTATTTTATTAAATATCATCTCCACCAAACAGGACAAGCTTGCATCTGTTATAGTTTTGGAGAAAAATGTGTTCATTTCATGTATGCGCGAAATGCCTTAAAAATGGCTTTAAAATGGATTTGGAGCATGGAGACGATTATCTCGGGATTGCAAGATAACCAAACAAAACTTTTAGTGGATTTCTACTTATTTTATTAAATATCATCTCCACCAAACAGGACAAGCTTGCATCTGTTATAGTTTTGGAGAAAAATGTGTTCATTTCATGTATGCGCGAAATGCCTTAAAAATGGCTTTAAAATGGATTTGGAGCATGGAGACGATTATCTCGGGATTGCAAGATAACCAAACAAAACTTTTAGTGGATTTCTACTTATTTTATTAAATATCATCTCCACCAAACAGGACAAGCTTGCATCTGTTATAGTTTTGGAGAAAAATGTGTTCATTTCATGTATGCGCGAAATGCCTTAAAAATGGCTTTAAAATGGATTTGGAGCATGGAGACGATTATCTCGGGATTGCAAGATAACCAAACAAAACTTTTAGTGGATTTCTACTTATTTTATTAAATATCATCTCCACCAAACAGGACAAGCTTGCATCTGTTATAGTTTTGGAGAAAAATGTGTTCATTTCATGTATGCGCGAAATGCCTTAAAAATGGCTTTAAAATGGATTTGGAGCATGGAGACGATTATCTCGGGATTGCAAGATAACCAAACAAAACTTTTAGTGGATTTCTACTTATTTTATTAAATATCATCTCCACCAAACAGGACAAGCTTGCATCTGTTATAGTTTTGGAGAAAAATGTGTTCATTTCATGTATGCGCGAAATGCCTTAAAAATGGCTTTAAAATGGATTTGGAGCATGGAGACGATTATCTCGGGATTGCAAGATAACCAAACAAAACTTTTAGTGGATTTCTACTTATTTTATTAAATATCATCTCCACCAAACAGGACAAGCTTGCATCTGTTATAGTTTTGGAGAAAAATGTGTTCATTTCATGTATGCGCGAAATGCCTTAAAAATGGCTTTAAAATGGATTTGGAGCATGGAGACGATTATCTCGGGATTGCAAGATAACCAAACAAAACTTTTAGTGGATTTCTACTTATTTTATTAAATATCATCTCCACCAAACAGGACAAGCTTGCATCTGTTATAGTTTTGGAGAAAAATGTGTTCATTTCATGTATGCGCGAAATGCCTTAAAAATGGCTTTAAAATGGATTTGGAGCATGGAGACGATTATCTCGGGATTGCAAGATAACCAAACAAAACTTTTAGTGGATTTCTACTTATTTTATTAAATATCATCTCCACCAAACAGGACAAGCTTGCATCTGTTATAGTTTTGGAGAAAAATGTGTTCATTTCATGTATGCGCGAAATGCCTTAAAAATGGCTTTAAAATGGATTTGGAGCATGGAGACGATTATCTCGGGATTGCAAGATAACCAAACAAAACTTTTAGTGGATTTCTACTTATTTTATTAAATATCATCTCCACCAAACAGGACAAGCTTGCATCTGTTATAGTTTTGGAGAAAAATGTGTTCATTTCATGTATGCGCGAAATGCCTTAAAAATGGCTTTAAAATGGATTTGGAGCATGGAGACGATTATCTCGGGATTGCAAGATAACCAAACAAAACTTTTAGTGGATTTCTACTTATTTTATTAAATATCATCTCCACCAAACAGGACAAGCTTGCATCTGTTATAGTTTTGGAGAAAAATGTGTTCATTTCATGTATGCGCGAAATGCCTTAAAAATGGCTTTAAAATGGATTTGGAGCATGGAGACGATTATCTCGGGATTGCAAGATAACCAAACAAAACTTTTAGTGGATTTCTACTTATTTTATTAAATATCATCTCCACCAAACAGGACAAGCTTGCATCTGTTATAGTTTTGGAGAAAAATGTGTTCATTTCATGTATGCGCGAAATGCCTTAAAAATGGCTTTAAAATGGATTTGGAGCATGGAGACGATTATCTCGGGATTGCAAGATAACCAAACAAAACTTTTAGTGGATTTCTACTTATTTTATTAAATATCATCTCCACCAAACAGGACAAGCTTGCATCTGTTATAGTTTTGGAGAAAAATGTGTTCATTTCATGTATGCGCGAAATGCCTTAAAAATGGCTTTAAAATGGATTTGGAGCATGGAGACGATTATCTCGGGATTGCAAGATAACCAAACAAAACTTTTAGTGGATTTCTACTTATTTTATTAAATATCATCTCCACCAAACAGGACAAGCTTGCATCTGTTATAGTTTTGGAGAAAAATGTGTTCATTTCATGTATGCGCGAAATGCCTTAAAAATGGCTTTAAAATGGATTTGGAGCATGGAGACGATTATCTCGGGATTGCAAGATAACCAAACAAAACTTTTAGTGGATTTCTACTTATTTTATTAAATATCATCTCCACCAAACAGGACAAGCTTGCATCTGTTATAGTTTTGGAGAAAAATGTGTTCATTTCATGTATGCGCGAAATGCCTTAAAAATGGCTTTAAAATGGATTTGGAGCATGGAGACGATTATCTCGGGATTGCAAGATAACCAAACAAAACTTTTAGTGGATTTCTACTTATTTTATTAAATATCATCTCCACCAAACAGGACAAGCTTGCATCTGTTATAGTTTTGGAGAAAAATGTGTTCATTTCATGTATGCGCGAAATGCCTTAAAAATGGCTTTAAAATGGATTTGGAGCATGGAGACGATTATCTCGGGATTGCAAGATAACCAAACAAAACTTTTAGTGGATTTCTACTTATTTTATTAAATATCATCTCCACCAAACAGGACAAGCTTGCATCTGTTATAGTTTTGGAGAAAAATGTGTTCATTTCATGTATGCGCGAAATGCCTTAAAAATGGCTTTAAAATGGATTTGGAGCATGGAGACGATTATCTCGGGATTGCAAGATAACCAAACAAAACTTTTAGTGGATTTCTACTTATTTTATTAAATATCATCTCCACCAAACAGGACAAGCTTGCATCTGTTATAGTTTTGGAGAAAAATGTGTTCATTTCATGTATGCGCGAAATGCCTTAAAAATGGCTTTAAAATGGATTTGGAGCATGGAGACGATTATCTCGGGATTGCAAGATAACCAAACAAAACTTTTAGTGGATTTCTACTTATTTTATTAAATATCATCTCCACCAAACAGGACAAGCTTGCATCTGTTATAGTTTTGGAGAAAAATGTGTTCATTTCATGTATGCGCGAAATGCCTTAAAAATGGCTTTAAAATGGATTTGGAGCATGGAGACGATTATCTCGGGATTGCAAGATAACCAAACAAAACTTTTAGTGGATTTCTACTTATTTTATTAAATATCATCTCCACCAAACAGGACAAGCTTGCATCTGTTATAGTTTTGGAGAAAAATGTGTTCATTTCATGTATGCGCGAAATGCCTTAAAAATGGCTTTAAAATGGATTTGGAGCATGGAGACGATTATCTCGGGATTGCAAGATAACCAAACAAAACTTTTAGTGGATTTCTACTTATTTTATTAAATATCATCTCCACCAAACAGGACAAGCTTGCATCTGTTATAGTTTTGGAGAAAAATGTGTTCATTTCATGTATGCGCGAAATGCCTTAAAAATGGCTTTAAAATGGATTTGGAGCATGGAGACGATTATCTCGGGATTGCAAGATAACCAAACAAAACTTTTAGTGGATTTCTACTTATTTTATTAAATATCATCTCCACCAAACAGGACAAGCTTGCATCTGTTATAGTTTTGGAGAAAAATGTGTTCATTTCATGTATGCGCGAAATGCCTTAAAAATGGCTTTAAAATGGATTTGGAGCATGGAGACGATTATCTCGGGATTGCAAGATAACCAAACAAAACTTTTAGTGGATTTCTACTTATTTTATTAAATATCATCTCCACCAAACAGGACAAGCTTGCATCTGTTATAGTTTTGGAGAAAAATGTGTTCATTTCATGTATGCGCGAAATGCCTTAAAAATGGCTTTAAAATGGATTTGGAGCATGGAGACGATTATCTCGGGATTGCAAGATAACCAAACAAAACTTTTAGTGGATTTCTACTTATTTTATTAAATATCATCTCCACCAAACAGGACAAGCTTGCATCTGTTATAGTTTTGGAGAAAAATGTGTTCATTTCATGTATGCGCGAAATGCCTTAAAAATGGCTTTAAAATGGATTTGGAGCATGGAGACGATTATCTCGGGATTGCAAGATAACCAAACAAAACTTTTAGTGGATTTCTACTTATTTTATTAAATATCATCTCCACCAAACAGGACAAGCTTGCATCTGTTATAGTTTTGGAGAAAAATGTGTTCATTTCATGTATGCGCGAAATGCCTTAAAAATGGCTTTAAAATGGATTTGGAGCATGGAGACGATTATCTCGGGATTGCAAGATAACCAAACAAAACTTTTAGTGGATTTCTACTTATTTTATTAAATATCATCTCCACCAAACAGGACAAGCTTGCATCTGTTATAGTTTTGGAGAAAAATGTGTTCATTTCATGTATGCGCGAAATGCCTTAAAAATGGCTTTAAAATGGATTTGGAGCATGGAGACGATTATCTCGGGATTGCAAGATAACCAAACAAAACTTTTAGTGGATTTCTACTTATTTTATTAAATATCATCTCCACCAAACAGGACAAGCTTGCATCTGTTATAGTTTTGGAGAAAAATGTGTTCATTTCATGTATGCGCGAAATGCCTTAAAAATGGCTTTAAAATGGATTTGGAGCATGGAGACGATTATCTCGGGATTGCAAGATAACCAAACAAAACTTTTAGTGGATTTCTACTTATTTTATTAAATATCATCTCCACCAAACAGGACAAGCTTGCATCTGTTATAGTTTTGGAGAAAAATGTGTTCATTTCATGTATGCGCGAAATGCCTTAAAAATGGCTTTAAAATGGATTTGGAGCATGGAGACGATTATCTCGGGATTGCAAGATAACCAAACAAAACTTTTAGTGGATTTCTACTTATTTTATTAAATATCATCTCCACCAAACAGGACAAGCTTGCATCTGTTATAGTTTTGGAGAAAAATGTGTTCATTTCATGTATGCGCGAAATGCCTTAAAAATGGCTTTAAAATGGATTTGGAGCATGGAGACGATTATCTCGGGATTGCAAGATAACCAAACAAAACTTTTAGTGGATTTCTACTTATTTTATTAAATATCATCTCCACCAAACAGGACAAGCTTGCATCTGTTATAGTTTTGGAGAAAAATGTGTTCATTTCATGTATGCGCGAAATGCCTTAAAAATGGCTTTAAAATGGATTTGGAGCATGGAGACGATTATCTCGGGATTGCAAGATAACCAAACAAAACTTTTAGTGGATTTCTACTTATTTTATTAAATATCATCTCCACCAAACAGGACAAGCTTGCATCTGTTATAGTTTTGGAGAAAAATGTGTTCATTTCATGTATGCGCGAAATGCCTTAAAAATGGCTTTAAAATGGATTTGGAGCATGGAGACGATTATCTCGGGATTGCAAGATAACCAAACAAAACTTTTAGTGGATTTCTACTTATTTTATTAAATATCATCTCCACCAAACAGGACAAGCTTGCATCTGTTATAGTTTTGGAGAAAAATGTGTTCATTTCATGTATGCGCGAAATGCCTTAAAAATGGCTTTAAAATGGATTTGGAGCATGGAGACGATTATCTCGGGATTGCAAGATAACCAAACAAAACTTTTAGTGGATTTCTACTTATTTTATTAAATATCATCTCCACCAAACAGGACAAGCTTGCATCTGTTATAGTTTTGGAGAAAAATGTGTTCATTTCATGTATGCGCGAAATGCCTTAAAAATGGCTTTAAAATGGATTTGGAGCATGGAGACGATTATCTCGGGATTGCAAGATAACCAAACAAAACTTTTAGTGGATTTCTACTTATTTTATTAAATATCATCTCCACCAAACAGGACAAGCTTGCATCTGTTATAGTTTTGGAGAAAAATGTGTTCATTTCATGTATGCGCGAAATGCCTTAAAAATGGCTTTAAAATGGATTTGGAGCATGGAGACGATTATCTCGGGATTGCAAGATAACCAAACAAAACTTTTAGTGGATTTCTACTTATTTTATTAAATATCATCTCCACCAAACAGGACAAGCTTGCATCTGTTATAGTTTTGGAGAAAAATGTGTTCATTTCATGTATGCGCGAAATGCCTTAAAAATGGCTTTAAAATGGATTTGGAGCATGGAGACGATTATCTCGGGATTGCAAGATAACCAAACAAAACTTTTAGTGGATTTCTACTTATTTTATTAAATATCATCTCCACCAAACAGGACAAGCTTGCATCTGTTATAGTTTTGGAGAAAAATGTGTTCATTTCATGTATGCGCGAAATGCCTTAAAAATGGCTTTAAAATGGATTTGGAGCATGGAGACGATTATCTCGGGATTGCAAGATAACCAAACAAAACTTTTAGTGGATTTCTACTTATTTTATTAAATATCATCTCCACCAAACAGGACAAGCTTGCATCTGTTATAGTTTTGGAGAAAAATGTGTTCATTTCATGTATGCGCGAAATGCCTTAAAAATGGCTTTAAAATGGATTTGGAGCATGGAGACGATTATCTCGGGATTGCAAGATAACCAAACAAAACTTTTAGTGGATTTCTACTTATTTTATTAAATATCATCTCCACCAAACAGGACAAGCTTGCATCTGTTATAGTTTTGGAGAAAAATGTGTTCATTTCATGTATGCGCGAAATGCCTTAAAAATGGCTTTAAAATGGATTTGGAGCATGGAGACGATTATCTCGGGATTGCAAGATAACCAAACAAAACTTTTAGTGGATTTCTACTTATTTTATTAAATATCATCTCCACCAAACAGGACAAGCTTGCATCTGTTATAGTTTTGGAGAAAAATGTGTTCATTTCATGTATGCGCGAAATGCCTTAAAAATGGCTTTAAAATGGATTTGGAGCATGGAGACGATTATCTCGGGATTGCAAGATAACCAAACAAAACTTTTAGTGGATTTCTACTTATTTTATTAAATATCATCTCCACCAAACAGGACAAGCTTGCATCTGTTATAGTTTTGGAGAAAAATGTGTTCATTTCATGTATGCGCGAAATGCCTTAAAAATGGCTTTAAAATGGATTTGGAGCATGGAGACGATTATCTCGGGATTGCAAGATAACCAAACAAAACTTTTAGTGGATTTCTACTTATTTTATTAAATATCATCTCCACCAAACAGGACAAGCTTGCATCTGTTATAGTTTTGGAGAAAAATGTGTTCATTTCATGTATGCGCGAAATGCCTTAAAAATGGCTTTAAAATGGATTTGGAGCATGGAGACGATTATCTCGGGATTGCAAGATAACCAAACAAAACTTTTAGTGGATTTCTACTTATTTTATTAAATATCATCTCCACCAAACAGGACAAGCTTGCATCTGTTATAGTTTTGGAGAAAAATGTGTTCATTTCATGTATGCGCGAAATGCCTTAAAAATGGCTTTAAAATGGATTTGGAGCATGGAGACGATTATCTCGGGATTGCAAGATAACCAAACAAAACTTTTAGTGGATTTCTACTTATTTTATTAAATATCATCTCCACCAAACAGGACAAGCTTGCATCTGTTATAGTTTTGGAGAAAAATGTGTTCATTTCATGTATGCGCGAAATGCCTTAAAAATGGCTTTAAAATGGATTTGGAGCATGGAGACGATTATCTCGGGATTGCAAGATAACCAAACAAAACTTTTAGTGGATTTCTACTTATTTTATTAAATATCATCTCCACCAAACAGGACAAGCTTGCATCTGTTATAGTTTTGGAGAAAAATGTGTTCATTTCATGTATGCGCGAAATGCCTTAAAAATGGCTTTAAAATGGATTTGGAGCATGGAGACGATTATCTCGGGATTGCAAGATAACCAAACAAAACTTTTAGTGGATTTCTACTTATTTTATTAAATATCATCTCCACCAAACAGGACAAGCTTGCATCTGTTATAGTTTTGGAGAAAAATGTGTTCATTTCATGTATGCGCGAAATGCCTTAAAAATGGCTTTAAAATGGATTTGGAGCATGGAGACGATTATCTCGGGATTGCAAGATAACCAAACAAAACTTTTAGTGGATTTCTACTTATTTTATTAAATATCATCTCCACCAAACAGGACAAGCTTGCATCTGTTATAGTTTTGGAGAAAAATGTGTTCATTTCATGTATGCGCGAAATGCCTTAAAAATGGCTTTAAAATGGATTTGGAGCATGGAGACGATTATCTCGGGATTGCAAGATAACCAAACAAAACTTTTAGTGGATTTCTACTTATTTTATTAAATATCATCTCCACCAAACAGGACAAGCTTGCATCTGTTATAGTTTTGGAGAAAAATGTGTTCATTTCATGTATGCGCGAAATGCCTTAAAAATGGCTTTAAAATGGATTTGGAGCATGGAGACGATTATCTCGGGATTGCAAGATAACCAAACAAAACTTTTAGTGGATTTCTACTTATTTTATTAAATATCATCTCCACCAAACAGGACAAGCTTGCATCTGTTATAGTTTTGGAGAAAAATGTGTTCATTTCATGTATGCGCGAAATGCCTTAAAAATGGCTTTAAAATGGATTTGGAGCATGGAGACGATTATCTCGGGATTGCAAGATAACCAAACAAAACTTTTAGTGGATTTCTACTTATTTTATTAAATATCATCTCCACCAAACAGGACAAGCTTGCATCTGTTATAGTTTTGGAGAAAAATGTGTTCATTTCATGTATGCGCGAAATGCCTTAAAAATGGCTTTAAAATGGATTTGGAGCATGGAGACGATTATCTCGGGATTGCAAGATAACCAAACAAAACTTTTAGTGGATTTCTACTTATTTTATTAAATATCATCTCCACCAAACAGGACAAGCTTGCATCTGTTATAGTTTTGGAGAAAAATGTGTTCATTTCATGTATGCGCGAAATGCCTTAAAAATGGCTTTAAAATGGATTTGGAGCATGGAGACGATTATCTCGGGATTGCAAGATAACCAAACAAAACTTTTAGTGGATTTCTACTTATTTTATTAAATATCATCTCCACCAAACAGGACAAGCTTGCATCTGTTATAGTTTTGGAGAAAAATGTGTTCATTTCATGTATGCGCGAAATGCCTTAAAAATGGCTTTAAAATGGATTTGGAGCATGGAGACGATTATCTCGGGATTGCAAGATAACCAAACAAAACTTTTAGTGGATTTCTACTTATTTTATTAAATATCATCTCCACCAAACAGGACAAGCTTGCATCTGTTATAGTTTTGGAGAAAAATGTGTTCATTTCATGTATGCGCGAAATGCCTTAAAAATGGCTTTAAAATGGATTTGGAGCATGGAGACGATTATCTCGGGATTGCAAGATAACCAAACAAAACTTTTAGTGGATTTCTACTTATTTTATTAAATATCATCTCCACCAAACAGGACAAGCTTGCATCTGTTATAGTTTTGGAGAAAAATGTGTTCATTTCATGTATGCGCGAAATGCCTTAAAAATGGCTTTAAAATGGATTTGGAGCATGGAGACGATTATCTCGGGATTGCAAGATAACCAAACAAAACTTTTAGTGGATTTCTACTTATTTTATTAAATATCATCTCCACCAAACAGGACAAGCTTGCATCTGTTATAGTTTTGGAGAAAAATGTGTTCATTTCATGTATGCGCGAAATGCCTTAAAAATGGCTTTAAAATGGATTTGGAGCATGGAGACGATTATCTCGGGATTGCAAGATAACCAAACAAAACTTTTAGTGGATTTCTACTTATTTTATTAAATATCATCTCCACCAAACAGGACAAGCTTGCATCTGTTATAGTTTTGGAGAAAAATGTGTTCATTTCATGTATGCGCGAAATGCCTTAAAAATGGCTTTAAAATGGATTTGGAGCATGGAGACGATTATCTCGGGATTGCAAGATAACCAAACAAAACTTTTAGTGGATTTCTACTTATTTTATTAAATATCATCTCCACCAAACAGGACAAGCTTGCATCTGTTATAGTTTTGGAGAAAAATGTGTTCATTTCATGTATGCGCGAAATGCCTTAAAAATGGCTTTAAAATGGATTTGGAGCATGGAGACGATTATCTCGGGATTGCAAGATAACCAAACAAAACTTTTAGTGGATTTCTACTTATTTTATTAAATATCATCTCCACCAAACAGGACAAGCTTGCATCTGTTATAGTTTTGGAGAAAAATGTGTTCATTTCATGTATGCGCGAAATGCCTTAAAAATGGCTTTAAAATGGATTTGGAGCATGGAGACGATTATCTCGGGATTGCAAGATAACCAAACAAAACTTTTAGTGGATTTCTACTTATTTTATTAAATATCATCTCCACCAAACAGGACAAGCTTGCATCTGTTATAGTTTTGGAGAAAAATGTGTTCATTTCATGTATGCGCGAAATGCCTTAAAAATGGCTTTAAAATGGATTTGGAGCATGGAGACGATTATCTCGGGATTGCAAGATAACCAAACAAAACTTTTAGTGGATTTCTACTTATTTTATTAAATATCATCTCCACCAAACAGGACAAGCTTGCATCTGTTATAGTTTTGGAGAAAAATGTGTTCATTTCATGTATGCGCGAAATGCCTTAAAAATGGCTTTAAAATGGATTTGGAGCATGGAGACGATTATCTCGGGATTGCAAGATAACCAAACAAAACTTTTAGTGGATTTCTACTTATTTTATTAAATATCATCTCCACCAAACAGGACAAGCTTGCATCTGTTATAGTTTTGGAGAAAAATGTGTTCATTTCATGTATGCGCGAAATGCCTTAAAAATGGCTTTAAAATGGATTTGGAGCATGGAGACGATTATCTCGGGATTGCAAGATAACCAAACAAAACTTTTAGTGGATTTCTACTTATTTTATTAAATATCATCTCCACCAAACAGGACAAGCTTGCATCTGTTATAGTTTTGGAGAAAAATGTGTTCATTTCATGTATGCGCGAAATGCCTTAAAAATGGCTTTAAAATGGATTTGGAGCATGGAGACGATTATCTCGGGATTGCAAGATAACCAAACAAAACTTTTAGTGGATTTCTACTTATTTTATTAAATATCATCTCCACCAAACAGGACAAGCTTGCATCTGTTATAGTTTTGGAGAAAAATGTGTTCATTTCATGTATGCGCGAAATGCCTTAAAAATGGCTTTAAAATGGATTTGGAGCATGGAGACGATTATCTCGGGATTGCAAGATAACCAAACAAAACTTTTAGTGGATTTCTACTTATTTTATTAAATATCATCTCCACCAAACAGGACAAGCTTGCATCTGTTATAGTTTTGGAGAAAAATGTGTTCATTTCATGTATGCGCGAAATGCCTTAAAAATGGCTTTAAAATGGATTTGGAGCATGGAGACGATTATCTCGGGATTGCAAGATAACCAAACAAAACTTTTAGTGGATTTCTACTTATTTTATTAAATATCATCTCCACCAAACAGGACAAGCTTGCATCTGTTATAGTTTTGGAGAAAAATGTGTTCATTTCATGTATGCGCGAAATGCCTTAAAAATGGCTTTAAAATGGATTTGGAGCATGGAGACGATTATCTCGGGATTGCAAGATAACCAAACAAAACTTTTAGTGGATTTCTACTTATTTTATTAAATATCATCTCCACCAAACAGGACAAGCTTGCATCTGTTATAGTTTTGGAGAAAAATGTGTTCATTTCATGTATGCGCGAAATGCCTTAAAAATGGCTTTAAAATGGATTTGGAGCATGGAGACGATTATCTCGGGATTGCAAGATAACCAAACAAAACTTTTAGTGGATTTCTACTTATTTTATTAAATATCATCTCCACCAAACAGGACAAGCTTGCATCTGTTATAGTTTTGGAGAAAAATGTGTTCATTTCATGTATGCGCGAAATGCCTTAAAAATGGCTTTAAAATGGATTTGGAGCATGGAGACGATTATCTCGGGATTGCAAGATAACCAAACAAAACTTTTAGTGGATTTCTACTTATTTTATTAAATATCATCTCCACCAAACAGGACAAGCTTGCATCTGTTATAGTTTTGGAGAAAAATGTGTTCATTTCATGTATGCGCGAAATGCCTTAAAAATGGCTTTAAAATGGATTTGGAGCATGGAGACGATTATCTCGGGATTGCAAGATAACCAAACAAAACTTTTAGTGGATTTCTACTTATTTTATTAAATATCATCTCCACCAAACAGGACAAGCTTGCATCTGTTATAGTTTTGGAGAAAAATGTGTTCATTTCATGTATGCGCGAAATGCCTTAAAAATGGCTTTAAAATGGATTTGGAGCATGGAGACGATTATCTCGGGATTGCAAGATAACCAAACAAAACTTTTAGTGGATTTCTACTTATTTTATTAAATATCATCTCCACCAAACAGGACAAGCTTGCATCTGTTATAGTTTTGGAGAAAAATGTGTTCATTTCATGTATGCGCGAAATGCCTTAAAAATGGCTTTAAAATGGATTTGGAGCATGGAGACGATTATCTCGGGATTGCAAGATAACCAAACAAAACTTTTAGTGGATTTCTACTTATTTTATTAAATATCATCTCCACCAAACAGGACAAGCTTGCATCTGTTATAGTTTTGGAGAAAAATGTGTTCATTTCATGTATGCGCGAAATGCCTTAAAAATGGCTTTAAAATGGATTTGGAGCATGGAGACGATTATCTCGGGATTGCAAGATAACCAAACAAAACTTTTAGTGGATTTCTACTTATTTTATTAAATATCATCTCCACCAAACAGGACAAGCTTGCATCTGTTATAGTTTTGGAGAAAAAATGTGTTCATTTCATGTATGCGCGAAATGCCTTAAAAATGGCTTTAAAATGGATTTGGAGCATGGAGACGATTATCTCGGGATTGCAAGATAACCAAACAAAACTTTTAGTGGATTTCTACTTATTTTATTAAATATCATCTCCACCAAACAGGACAAGCTTGCATCTGTTATAGTTTTGGAGAAAAATGTGTTCATTTCATGTATGCGCGAAATGCCTTAAAATGGCTTTAAAATGGATTTGGAGCATGGAGACGATTATCTCGGGATTGCAAGATAACCAAACAAAACTTTTAGTGGATTTCTACTTATTTTATTAAATATCATCTCCACCAAACAGGACAAGCTTGCATCTGTTATAGTTTTGGAGAAAAATGTGTTCATTTCATGTATGCGCGAAATGCCTTAAAAATGGCTTTAAAATGGATTTGGAGCATGGAGACGATTATCTCGGGATTGCAAGATAACCAAACAAAACTTTTAGTGGATTTCTACTTATTTTATTAAATATCATCTCCACCAAACAGGACAAGCTTGCATCTGTTATAGTTTTGGAGAAAAATGTGTTCATTTCATGTATGCGCGAAATGCCTTAAAAATGTCTTTAAAATGGATTTGGAGCATGGAGACGATTATCTCGGGATTGCAAGATAACCAAACAAAACTTGTAGTGGATTTCTACTTATTTTATTAAATATCATCTCCACCAAACAGGAAAAGCTTGCATCTGTTATAGTTTTGGAGAAAATGTGTTCATTTCATGTATGCGCGAAATGCCTTAAAAATGGCTTTAAAATGGATTTGGAGCATGGAGACGATTATCTCGGGATTGCAAGATAACCAAACAAAACTTTTAGTGGATTTCTACTTATTTTATTAAATATCATCTCCACCAAACAGGACAAGCTTGCATCTGTTATAGTTTTGGAGAAAATGTGTTCATTTCATGTATGCGCGAAATGCCTTAAAAATGGCTTTAAAATGGATTTGGAGCATGGAGACGATTATCTCGGGATTGCAAGATAACCAAACAAAACTTTTAGTGGATTTCTACTTATTTTATTAAATATCATCTCCACCAAACAGGACAAGCTTGCATCTGTTATAGTTTTGGAGAAAAATGTGTTCATTTCATGTATGCGCGAAATGCCTTAAAAATGGCTTTAAAATGGATTTGGAGCATGGAGACGATTATCTCGGGATTGCAAGATAACCAAACAAAACTTTTAGTGGATTTCTACTTATTTTATTAAATATCATCTCCACCAAACAGGACAAGCTTGCATCTGTTATAGTTTTGGAGAAAAATGTGTTCATTTCATGTATGCGCGAAATGCCTTAAAAATGGCTTTAAAATGGATTTGGAGCATGGAGACGATTATCTCGGGATTGCAAGATAACCAAACAAAACTTTTAGTGGATTTCTACTTATTTTATTAAATATCATCTCCACCAAACAGGACAAGCTTGCATCTGTTATAGTTTTGGAGAAAAATGTGTTCATTTCATGTATGCGCGAAATGCCTTAAAAATGGCTTTAAAATGGATTTGGAGCATGGAGACGATTATCTCGGGATTGCAAGATAACCAAACAAAACTTTTAGTGGATTTCTACTTATTTTATTAAATATCATCTCCACCAAACAGGACAAGCTTGCATCTGTTATAGTTTTGGAGAAAAATGTGTTCATTTCATGTATGCGCGAAATGCCTTAAAAATGGCTTTAAAATGGATTTGGAGCATGGAGACGATTATCTCGGGATTGCAAGATAACCAAACAAAACTTTTAGTGGATTTCTACTTATTTTATTAAATATCATCTCCACCAACAGGACAAGCTTGCATCTGTTATAGTTTTGGAGAAAATGTGTTCATTTCATGTATGCGCGAAATGCCTTAAAAATGGCTTTAAAATGGATTTGGAGCATGGAGACGATTATCTCGGGATTGCAAGATAACCAACAAAACTTTTAGTGGATTTCTACTTATTTTATTAAATATCATCTCCACCAAACAGGACAAGCTTGCATCTGTTATAGTTTTGGAGAAAAATGTGTTCATTTCATGTATGCGCGAAATGCCTTAAAAATGGCTTTAAAATGGATTTGGAGCATGGAGACGATTATCTCGGGATTGCAAGATAACCAAACAAAACTTTTAGTGGATTTCTACTTATTTTATTAAATATCATCTCCACCAAACAGGACAAGCTTGCATCTGTTATAGTTTTGGAGAAAAATGTGTTCATTTCATGTATGCGCGAAATGCCTTAAAAATGGCTTTAAAATGGATTTGGAGCATGGAGACGATTATCTCGGGATTGCAAGATAACCAAACAAAACTTTTAGTGGATTTCTACTTATTTTATTAAATATCATCTCCACCAAACAGGACAAGCTTGCATCTGTTATAGTTTTGGAGAAAAATGTGTTCATTTCATGTATGCGCGAAATGCCTTAAAAATGGCTTTAAAATGGATTTGGAGCATGGAGACGATTATCTCGGGATTGCAAGATAACCAAACAAAACTTTTAGTGGATTTCTACTTATTTTATTAAATATCATCTCCACCAAACAGGACAAGCTTGCATCTGTTATAGTTTTGGAGAAAATGTGTTCATTTCATGTATGCGCGAAATGCCTTAAAAATGGCTTTAAAATGGATTTGGAGCATGGAGACGATTATCTCGGGATTGCAAGATAACCAAACAAAACTTTTAGTGGATTTCTACTTATTTTATTAAATATCATCTCCACCAAACAGGACAAGCTTGCATCTGTTATAGTTTTGGAGAAAAATGTGTTCATTTCATGTATGCGCGAAATGCCTTAAAAATGGCTTTAAAATGGATTTGGAGCATGGAGACGATTATCTCGGGATTGCAAGATAACCAAACAAAACTTTTAGTGGATTTCTACTTATTTATTAAATATCATCTCCACCAAACAGGACAAGCTTGCATCTGTTATAGTTTTGGAGAAAAATGTGTTCATTTCATGTATGCGCGAAATGCCTTAAAAATGGCTTTAAAATGGATTTGGAGCATGGAGACGATTATCTCGGGATTGCAAGATAACCAAACAAAACTTTTAGTGGATTTCTACTTATTTTATTAAATATCATCTCCACCAAACAGGACAAGCTTGCATCTGTTATAGTTTTGGAGAAAAATGTGTTCATTTCATGTATGCGCGAAATGCCTTAAAAATGGCTTTAAAATGGATTTGGAGCATGGAGACGATTATCTCGGATTGCAAGATAACCAAACAAAACTTTTAGTGGATTTCTACTTATTTTATTAAATATCATCTCCACCAAACAGGACAAGCTTGCATCTGTTATAGTTTTGGAGAAAAATGTGTTCATTTCATGTATGCGCGAAATGCCTTAAAAATGTCTTTAAAATGGATTTGGAGCATGGAGACGATTATCTCGGGATTGCAAGATAACCAAACAAAACTTGTAGTGGATTTCTACTTATTTTATTAAATATCATCTCCACCAAACAGGAAAAGCTTGCATCTGTTATAGTTTTGGAGAAAAATGTGTTCATTTCATGTATGCGCGAAATGCCTTAAAAATGCTTTAAAATGGATTTGGAGCATGGAGACGATTATCTCGGATTGCAAGATAACCAAACAAAACTTTTAGTGGATTTCTACTTATTTTATTAAATATCATCTCCACCAAACAGGACAAGCTTGCATCTGTTATAGTTTTGGAGAAAAATGTGTTCATTTCATGTATGCGCGAAATGCCTTAAAAATGGCTTTAAAATGGATTTGGAGCATGGAGACGATTATCTCGGGATTGCAAGATAACCAACAAAACTTTTAGTGGATTTCTACTTATTTTATTAAATATCATCTCCACCAAACAGGACAAGCTTGCATCTGTTATAGTTTTGGAGAAAAATGTGTTCATTTCATGTATGCGCGAAATGCCTTAAAAATGGCTTTAAAATGGATTTGGAGCATGGAGACGATTATCTCGGGATTGCAAGATAACCAAACAAAACTTTTAGTGGATTTCTACTTATTTTATTAAATATCATCTCCACCAAACAGGACAAGCTTGCATCTGTTATAGTTTTGGAGAAAAATGTGTTCATTTCATGTATGCGCGAAATGCCTTAAAAATGGCTTTAAATGGATTTGGAGCATGGAGACGATTATCTCGGGATTGCAAGATAACCAAACAAACTTTTAGTGGATTTCTACTTATTTTATTAAATATCATCTCCACCCCACCAAACAGGACAAGCTTGCATCTGTTATAGTTTTGGAGAAAAATGTGTTCATTTCATGTATGCGCGAAATGCCTTAAAAATGGCTTTAAAATGGATTTGGAGCATGGAGACGATTATCTCGGGATTGCAAGATAACCAAACAAAACTTTTAGTGGATTTCTACTTATTTTATTAAATATCATCTCCACCAAACAGGACAAGCTTGCATCTGTTATAGTTTTGGAGAAAAATGTGTTCATTTCATGTATGCGCGAAATGCCTTAAAAATGGCTTTAAAATGGATTTGGAGCATGGAGACGATTATCTCGGGATTGCAAGATAACCAAACAAAACTTTTAGTGGATTTCTACTTATTTTATTAAATATCATCTCCACCAAACAGGACAAGCTTGCATCTGTTATAGTTTTGGAGAAAAATGTGTTCATTTCATGTATGCGCGAAATGCCTTAAAAATGGCTTTAAAATGGATTTGGAGCATGGAGACGATTATCTCGGGATTGCAAGATAACCAAACAAAACTTTTAGTGGATTTCTACTTATTTTATTAAATATCATCTCCACCAAACAGGACAAGCTTGCATCTGTTATAGTTTTGGAGAAAAATGTGTTCATTTCATGTATGCGCGAAATGCCTTAAAAATGGCTTTAAAATGGATTTGGAGCATGGAGACGATTATCTCGGGATTGCAAGATAACCAAACAAAACTTTTAGTGGATTTCTACTTATTTTATTAAATATCATCTCCACCAAACAGGACAAGCTTGCATCTGTTATAGTTTTGGAGAAAAATGTGTTCATTTCATGTATGCGCGAAATGCCTTAAAAATGGCTTTAAAATGGATTTGGAGCATGGAGACGATTATCTCGGGATTGCAAGATAACCAAACAAAACTTTTAGTGGATTTCTACTTATTTTATTAAATATCATCTCCACCAAACAGGACAAGCTTGCATCTGTTATAGTTTTGGAGAAAAATGTGTTCATTTCATGTATGCGCGAAATGCCTTAAAAATGGCTTTAAAATGGATTTGGAGCATGGAGACGATTATCTCGGGATTGCAAGATAACCAAACAAAACTTTTAGTGGATTTCTACTTATTTTATTAAATATCATCTCCACCAAACAGGACAAGCTTGCATCTGTTATAGTTTTGGAGAAAAATGTGTTCATTTCATGTATGCGCGAAATGCCTTAAAAATGGCTTTAAAATGGATTTGGAGCATGGAGACGATTATCTCGGGATTGCAAGATAACCAAACAAAACTTTTAGTGGATTTCTACTTATTTTATTAAATATCATCTCCACCAAACAGGACAAGCTTGCATCTGTTATAGTTTTGGAGAAAAATGTGTTCATTTCATGTATGCGCGAAATGCCTTAAAAATGGCTTTAAAATGGATTTGGAGCATGGAGACGATTATCTCGGGATTGCAAGATAACCAAACAAAACTTTTAGTGGATTTCTACTTATTTTATTAAATATCATCTCCACCAAACAGGACAAGCTTGCATCTGTTATAGTTTTGGAGAAAAATGTGTTCATTTCATGTATGCGCGAAATGCCTTAAAAATGGCTTTAAAATGGATTTGGAGCATGGAGACGATTATCTCGGGATTGCAAGATAACCAAACAAAACTTTTAGTGGATTTCTACTTATTTTATTAAATATCATCTCCACCAAACAGGACAAGCTTGCATCTGTTATAGTTTTGGAGAAAAATGTGTTCATTTCATGTATGCGCGAAATGCCTTAAAAATGGCTTTAAAATGGATTTGGAGCATGGAGACGATTATCTCGGGATTGCAAGATAACCAAACAAAACTTTTAGTGGATTTCTACTTATTTTATTAAATATCATCTCCACCAAACAGGACAAGCTTGCATCTGTTATAGTTTTGGAGAAAAATGTGTTCATTTCATGTATGCGCGAAATGCCTTAAAAATGGCTTTAAAATGGATTTGGAGCATGGAGACGATTATCTCGGGATTGCAAGATAACCAAACAAAACTTTTAGTGGATTTCTACTTATTTTATTAAATATCATCTCCACCAAACAGGACAAGCTTGCATCTGTTATAGTTTTGGAGAAAAATGTGTTCATTTCATGTATGCGCGAAATGCCTTAAAAATGGCTTTAAAATGGATTTGGAGCATGGAGACGATTATCTCGGGATTGCAAGATAACCAAACAAAACTTTTAGTGGATTTCTACTTATTTTATTAAATATCATCTCCACCAAACAGGACAAGCTTGCATCTGTTATAGTTTTGGAGAAAAATGTGTTCATTTCATGTATGCGCGAAATGCCTTAAAAATGGCTTTAAAATGGATTTGGAGCATGGAGACGATTATCTCGGGATTGCAAGATAACCAAACAAAACTTTTAGTGGATTTCTACTTATTTTATTAAATATCATCTCCACCAAACAGGACAAGCTTGCATCTGTTATAGTTTTGGAGAAAAATGTGTTCATTTCATGTATGCGCGAAATGCCTTAAAAATGGCTTTAAAATGGATTTGGAGCATGGAGACGATTATCTCGGGATTGCAAGATAACCAAACAAAACTTTTAGTGGATTTCTACTTATTTTATTAAATATCATCTCCACCAAACAGGACAAGCTTGCATCTGTTATAGTTTTGGAGAAAAATGTGTTCATTTCATGTATGCGCGAAATGCCTTAAAAATGGCTTTAAAATGGATTTGGAGCATGGAGACGATTATCTCGGGATTGCAAGATAACCAAACAAAACTTTTAGTGGATTTCTACTTATTTTATTAAATATCATCTCCACCAAACAGGACAAGCTTGCATCTGTTATAGTTTTGGAGAAAAATGTGTTCATTTCATGTATGCGCGAAATGCCTTAAAAATGGCTTTAAAATGGATTTGGAGCATGGAGACGATTATCTCGGGATTGCAAGATAACCAAACAAAACTTTTAGTGGATTTCTACTTATTTTATTAAATATCATCTCCACCAAACAGGACAAGCTTGCATCTGTTATAGTTTTGGAGAAAAATGTGTTCATTTCATGTATGCGCGAAATGCCTTAAAAATGGCTTTAAAATGGATTTGGAGCATGGAGACGATTATCTCGGGATTGCAAGATAACCAAACAAAACTTTTAGTGGATTTCTACTTATTTTATTAAATATCATCTCCACCAAACAGGACAAGCTTGCATCTGTTATAGTTTTGGAGAAAAATGTGTTCATTTCATGTATGCGCGAAATGCCTTAAAAATGGCTTTAAAATGGATTTGGAGCATGGAGACGATTATCTCGGGATTGCAAGATAACCAAACAAAACTTTTAGTGGATTTCTACTTATTTTATTAAATATCATCTCCACCAAACAGGACAAGCTTGCATCTGTTATAGTTTTGGAGAAAAATGTGTTCATTTCATGTATGCGCGAAATGCCTTAAAAATGGCTTTAAAATGGATTTGGAGCATGGAGACGATTATCTCGGGATTGCAAGATAACCAAACAAAACTTTTAGTGGATTTCTACTTATTTTATTAAATATCATCTCCACCAAACAGGACAAGCTTGCATCTGTTATAGTTTTGGAGAAAAATGTGTTCATTTCATGTATGCGCGAAATGCCTTAAAAATGGCTTTAAAATGGATTTGGAGCATGGAGACGATTATCTCGGGATTGCAAGATAACCAAACAAAACTTTTAGTGGATTTCTACTTATTTTATTAAATATCATCTCCACCAAACAGGACAAGCTTGCATCTGTTATAGTTTTGGAGAAAAATGTGTTCATTTCATGTATGCGCGAAATGCCTTAAAAATGGCTTTAAAATGGATTTGGAGCATGGAGACGATTATCTCGGGATTGCAAGATAACCAAACAAAACTTTTAGTGGATTTCTACTTATTTTATTAAATATCATCTCCACCAAACAGGACAAGCTTGCATCTGTTATAGTTTTGGAGAAAAATGTGTTCATTTCATGTATGCGCGAAATGCCTTAAAAATGGCTTTAAAATGGATTTGGAGCATGGAGACGATTATCTCGGGATTGCAAGATAACCAAACAAAACTTTTAGTGGATTTCTACTTATTTTATTAAATATCATCTCCACCAAACAGGACAAGCTTGCATCTGTTATAGTTTTGGAGAAAAATGTGTTCATTTCATGTATGCGCGAAATGCCTTAAAAATGGCTTTAAAATGGATTTGGAGCATGGAGACGATTATCTCGGGATTGCAAGATAACCAAACAAAACTTTTAGTGGATTTCTACTTATTTTATTAAATATCATCTCCACCAAACAGGACAAGCTTGCATCTGTTATAGTTTTGGAGAAAAATGTGTTCATTTCATGTATGCGCGAAATGCCTTAAAAATGGCTTTAAAATGGATTTGGAGCATGGAGACGATTATCTCGGGATTGCAAGATAACCAAACAAAACTTTTAGTGGATTTCTACTTATTTTATTAAATATCATCTCCACCAAACAGGACAAGCTTGCATCTGTTATAGTTTTGGAGAAAAATGTGTTCATTTCATGTATGCGCGAAATGCCTTAAAAATGGCTTTAAAATGGATTTGGAGCATGGAGACGATTATCTCGGGATTGCAAGATAACCAAACAAAACTTTTAGTGGATTTCTACTTATTTTATTAAATATCATCTCCACCAAACAGGACAAGCTTGCATCTGTTATAGTTTTGGAGAAAAATGTGTTCATTTCATGTATGCGCGAAATGCCTTAAAAATGGCTTTAAAATGGATTTGGAGCATGGAGACGATTATCTCGGGATTGCAAGATAACCAAACAAAACTTTTAGTGGATTTCTACTTATTTTATTAAATATCATCTCCACCAAACAGGACAAGCTTGCATCTGTTATAGTTTTGGAGAAAAATGTGTTCATTTCATGTATGCGCGAAATGCCTTAAAAATGGCTTTAAAATGGATTTGGAGCATGGAGACGATTATCTCGGGATTGCAAGATAACCAAACAAAACTTTTAGTGGATTTCTACTTATTTTATTAAATATCATCTCCACCAAACAGGACAAGCTTGCATCTGTTATAGTTTTGGAGAAAAATGTGTTCATTTCATGTATGCGCGAAATGCCTTAAAAATGGCTTTAAAATGGATTTGGAGCATGGAGACGATTATCTCGGGATTGCAAGATAACCAAACAAAACTTTTAGTGGATTTCTACTTATTTTATTAAATATCATCTCCACCAAACAGGACAAGCTTGCATCTGTTATAGTTTTGGAGAAAAATGTGTTCATTTCATGTATGCGCGAAATGCCTTAAAAATGGCTTTAAAATGGATTTGGAGCATGGAGACGATTATCTCGGGATTGCAAGATAACCAAACAAAACTTTTAGTGGATTTCTACTTATTTTATTAAATATCATCTCCACCAAACAGGACAAGCTTGCATCTGTTATAGTTTTGGAGAAAAATGTGTTCATTTCATGTATGCGCGAAATGCCTTAAAAATGGCTTTAAAATGGATTTGGAGCATGGAGACGATTATCTCGGGATTGCAAGATAACCAAACAAAACTTTTAGTGGATTTCTACTTATTTTATTAAATATCATCTCCACCAAACAGGACAAGCTTGCATCTGTTATAGTTTTGGAGAAAAATGTGTTCATTTCATGTATGCGCGAAATGCCTTAAAAATGGCTTTAAAATGGATTTGGAGCATGGAGACGATTATCTCGGGATTGCAAGATAACCAAACAAAACTTTTAGTGGATTTCTACTTATTTTATTAAATATCATCTCCACCAAACAGGACAAGCTTGCATCTGTTATAGTTTTGGAGAAAAATGTGTTCATTTCATGTATGCGCGAAATGCCTTAAAAATGGCTTTAAAATGGATTTGGAGCATGGAGACGATTATCTCGGGATTGCAAGATAACCAAACAAAACTTTTAGTGGATTTCTACTTATTTTATTAAATATCATCTCCACCAAACAGGACAAGCTTGCATCTGTTATAGTTTTGGAGAAAAATGTGTTCATTTCATGTATGCGCGAAATGCCTTAAAAATGGCTTTAAAATGGATTTGGAGCATGGAGACGATTATCTCGGGATTGCAAGATAACCAAACAAAACTTTTAGTGGATTTCTACTTATTTTATTAAATATCATCTCCACCAAACAGGACAAGCTTGCATCTGTTATAGTTTTGGAGAAAAATGTGTTCATTTCATGTATGCGCGAAATGCCTTAAAAATGGCTTTAAAATGGATTTGGAGCATGGAGACGATTATCTCGGGATTGCAAGATAACCAAACAAAACTTTTAGTGGATTTCTACTTATTTTATTAAATATCATCTCCACCAAACAGGACAAGCTTGCATCTGTTATAGTTTTGGAGAAAAATGTGTTCATTTCATGTATGCGCGAAATGCCTTAAAAATGGCTTTAAAATGGATTTGGAGCATGGAGACGATTATCTCGGGATTGCAAGATAACCAAACAAAACTTTTAGTGGATTTCTACTTATTTTATTAAATATCATCTCCACCAAACAGGACAAGCTTGCATCTGTTATAGTTTTGGAGAAAAATGTGTTCATTTCATGTATGCGCGAAATGCCTTAAAAATGGCTTTAAAATGGATTTGGAGCATGGAGACGATTATCTCGGGATTGCAAGATAACCAAACAAAACTTTTAGTGGATTTCTACTTATTTTATTAAATATCATCTCCACCAAACAGGACAAGCTTGCATCTGTTATAGTTTTGGAGAAAAATGTGTTCATTTCATGTATGCGCGAAATGCCTTAAAAATGGCTTTAAAATGGATTTGGAGCATGGAGACGATTATCTCGGGATTGCAAGATAACCAAACAAAACTTTTAGTGGATTTCTACTTATTTTATTAAATATCATCTCCACCAAACAGGACAAGCTTGCATCTGTTATAGTTTTGGAGAAAAATGTGTTCATTTCATGTATGCGCGAAATGCCTTAAAAATGGCTTTAAAATGGATTTGGAGCATGGAGACGATTATCTCGGGATTGCAAGATAACCAAACAAAACTTTTAGTGGATTTCTACTTATTTTATTAAATATCATCTCCACCAAACAGGACAAGCTTGCATCTGTTATAGTTTTGGAGAAAAATGTGTTCATTTCATGTATGCGCGAAATGCCTTAAAAATGGCTTTAAAATGGATTTGGAGCATGGAGACGATTATCTCGGGATTGCAAGATAACCAAACAAAACTTTTAGTGGATTTCTACTTATTTTATTAAATATCATCTCCACCAAACAGGACAAGCTTGCATCTGTTATAGTTTTGGAGAAAAATGTGTTCATTTCATGTATGCGCGAAATGCCTTAAAAATGGCTTTAAAATGGATTTGGAGCATGGAGACGATTATCTCGGGATTGCAAGATAACCAAACAAAACTTTTAGTGGATTTCTACTTATTTTATTAAATATCATCTCCACCAAACAGGACAAGCTTGCATCTGTTATAGTTTTGGAGAAAAATGTGTTCATTTCATGTATGCGCGAAATGCCTTAAAAATGGCTTTAAAATGGATTTGGAGCATGGAGACGATTATCTCGGGATTGCAAGATAACCAAACAAAACTTTTAGTGGATTTCTACTTATTTTATTAAATATCATCTCCACCAAACAGGACAAGCTTGCATCTGTTATAGTTTTGGAGAAAAATGTGTTCATTTCATGTATGCGCGAAATGCCTTAAAAATGGCTTTAAAATGGATTTGGAGCATGGAGACGATTATCTCGGGATTGCAAGATAACCAAACAAAACTTTTAGTGGATTTCTACTTATTTTATTAAATATCATCTCCACCAAACAGGACAAGCTTGCATCTGTTATAGTTTTGGAGAAAAATGTGTTCATTTCATGTATGCGCGAAATGCCTTAAAAATGGCTTTAAAATGGATTTGGAGCATGGAGACGATTATCTCGGGATTGCAAGATAACCAAACAAAACTTTTAGTGGATTTCTACTTATTTTATTAAATATCATCTCCACCAAACAGGACAAGCTTGCATCTGTTATAGTTTTGGAGAAAAATGTGTTCATTTCATGTATGCGCGAAATGCCTTAAAAATGGCTTTAAAATGGATTTGGAGCATGGAGACGATTATCTCGGGATTGCAAGATAACCAAACAAAACTTTTAGTGGATTTCTACTTATTTTATTAAATATCATCTCCACCAAACAGGACAAGCTTGCATCTGTTATAGTTTTGGAGAAAAATGTGTTCATTTCATGTATGCGCGAAATGCCTTAAAAATGGCTTTAAAATGGATTTGGAGCATGGAGACGATTATCTCGGGATTGCAAGATAACCAAACAAAACTTTTAGTGGATTTCTACTTATTTTATTAAATATCATCTCCACCAAACAGGACAAGCTTGCATCTGTTATAGTTTTGGAGAAAAATGTGTTCATTTCATGTATGCGCGAAATGCCTTAAAAATGGCTTTAAAATGGATTTGGAGCATGGAGACGATTATCTCGGGATTGCAAGATAACCAAACAAAACTTTTAGTGGATTTCTACTTATTTTATTAAATATCATCTCCACCAAACAGGACAAGCTTGCATCTGTTATAGTTTTGGAGAAAAATGTGTTCATTTCATGTATGCGCGAAATGCCTTAAAAATGGCTTTAAAATGGATTTGGAGCATGGAGACGATTATCTCGGGATTGCAAGATAACCAAACAAAACTTTTAGTGGATTTCTACTTATTTTATTAAATATCATCTCCACCAAACAGGACAAGCTTGCATCTGTTATAGTTTTGGAGAAAAATGTGTTCATTTCATGTATGCGCGAAATGCCTTAAAAATGGCTTTAAAATGGATTTGGAGCATGGAGACGATTATCTCGGGATTGCAAGATAACCAAACAAAACTTTTAGTGGATTTCTACTTATTTTATTAAATATCATCTCCACCAAACAGGACAAGCTTGCATCTGTTATAGTTTTGGAGAAAAATGTGTTCATTTCATGTATGCGCGAAATGCCTTAAAAATGGCTTTAAAATGGATTTGGAGCATGGAGACGATTATCTCGGGATTGCAAGATAACCAAACAAAACTTTTAGTGGATTTCTACTTATTTTATTAAATATCATCTCCACCAAACAGGACAAGCTTGCATCTGTTATAGTTTTGGAGAAAAATGTGTTCATTTCATGTATGCGCGAAATGCCTTAAAAATGGCTTTAAAATGGATTTGGAGCATGGAGACGATTATCTCGGGATTGCAAGATAACCAAACAAAACTTTTAGTGGATTTCTACTTATTTTATTAAATATCATCTCCACCAAACAGGACAAGCTTGCATCTGTTATAGTTTTGGAGAAAAATGTGTTCATTTCATGTATGCGCGAAATGCCTTAAAAATGGCTTTAAAATGGATTTGGAGCATGGAGACGATTATCTCGGGATTGCAAGATAACCAAACAAAACTTTTAGTGGATTTCTACTTATTTTATTAAATATCATCTCCACCAAACAGGACAAGCTTGCATCTGTTATAGTTTTGGAGAAAAATGTGTTCATTTCATGTATGCGCGAAATGCCTTAAAAATGGCTTTAAAATGGATTTGGAGCATGGAGACGATTATCTCGGGATTGCAAGATAACCAAACAAAACTTTTAGTGGATTTCTACTTATTTTATTAAATATCATCTCCACCAAACAGGACAAGCTTGCATCTGTTATAGTTTTGGAGAAAAATGTGTTCATTTCATGTATGCGCGAAATGCCTTAAAAATGGCTTTAAAATGGATTTGGAGCATGGAGACGATTATCTCGGGATTGCAAGATAACCAAACAAAACTTTTAGTGGATTTCTACTTATTTTATTAAATATCATCTCCACCAAACAGGACAAGCTTGCATCTGTTATAGTTTTGGAGAAAAATGTGTTCATTTCATGTATGCGCGAAATGCCTTAAAAATGGCTTTAAAATGGATTTGGAGCATGGAGACGATTATCTCGGGATTGCAAGATAACCAAACAAAACTTTTAGTGGATTTCTACTTATTTTATTAAATATCATCTCCACCAAACAGGACAAGCTTGCATCTGTTATAGTTTTGGAGAAAAATGTGTTCATTTCATGTATGCGCGAAATGCCTTAAAAATGGCTTTAAAATGGATTTGGAGCATGGAGACGATTATCTCGGGATTGCAAGATAACCAAACAAAACTTTTAGTGGATTTCTACTTATTTTATTAAATATCATCTCCACCAAACAGGACAAGCTTGCATCTGTTATAGTTTTGGAGAAAAATGTGTTCATTTCATGTATGCGCGAAATGCCTTAAAAATGGCTTTAAAATGGATTTGGAGCATGGAGACGATTATCTCGGGATTGCAAGATAACCAAACAAAACTTTTAGTGGATTTCTACTTATTTTATTAAATATCATCTCCACCAAACAGGACAAGCTTGCATCTGTTATAGTTTTGGAGAAAAATGTGTTCATTTCATGTATGCGCGAAATGCCTTAAAAATGGCTTTAAAATGGATTTGGAGCATGGAGACGATTATCTCGGGATTGCAAGATAACCAAACAAAACTTTTAGTGGATTTCTACTTATTTTATTAAATATCATCTCCACCAAACAGGACAAGCTTGCATCTGTTATAGTTTTGGAGAAAAATGTGTTCATTTCATGTATGCGCGAAATGCCTTAAAAATGGCTTTAAAATGGATTTGGAGCATGGAGACGATTATCTCGGGATTGCAAGATAACCAAACAAAACTTTTAGTGGATTTCTACTTATTTTATTAAATATCATCTCCACCAAACAGGACAAGCTTGCATCTGTTATAGTTTTGGAGAAAAATGTGTTCATTTCATGTATGCGCGAAATGCCTTAAAAATGGCTTTAAAATGGATTTGGAGCATGGAGACGATTATCTCGGGATTGCAAGATAACCAAACAAAACTTTTAGTGGATTTCTACTTATTTTATTAAATATCATCTCCACCAAACAGGACAAGCTTGCATCTGTTATAGTTTTGGAGAAAAATGTGTTCATTTCATGTATGCGCGAAATGCCTTAAAAATGGCTTTAAAATGGATTTGGAGCATGGAGACGATTATCTCGGGATTGCAAGATAACCAAACAAAACTTTTAGTGGATTTCTACTTATTTTATTAAATATCATCTCCACCAAACAGGACAAGCTTGCATCTGTTATAGTTTTGGAGAAAAATGTGTTCATTTCATGTATGCGCGAAATGCCTTAAAAATGGCTTTAAAATGGATTTGGAGCATGGAGACGATTATCTCGGGATTGCAAGATAACCAAACAAAACTTTTAGTGGATTTCTACTTATTTTATTAAATATCATCTCCACCAAACAGGACAAGCTTGCATCTGTTATAGTTTTGGAGAAAAATGTGTTCATTTCATGTATGCGCGAAATGCCTTAAAAATGGCTTTAAAATGGATTTGGAGCATGGAGACGATTATCTCGGGATTGCAAGATAACCAAACAAAACTTTTAGTGGATTTCTACTTATTTTATTAAATATCATCTCCACCAAACAGGACAAGCTTGCATCTGTTATAGTTTTGGAGAAAAATGTGTTCATTTCATGTATGCGCGAAATGCCTTAAAAATGGCTTTAAAATGGATTTGGAGCATGGAGACGATTATCTCGGGATTGCAAGATAACCAAACAAAACTTTTAGTGGATTTCTACTTATTTTATTAAATATCATCTCCACCAAACAGGACAAGCTTGCATCTGTTATAGTTTTGGAGAAAAATGTGTTCATTTCATGTATGCGCGAAATGCCTTAAAAATGGCTTTAAAATGGATTTGGAGCATGGAGACGATTATCTCGGGATTGCAAGATAACCAAACAAAACTTTTAGTGGATTTCTACTTATTTTATTAAATATCATCTCCACCAAACAGGACAAGCTTGCATCTGTTATAGTTTTGGAGAAAAATGTGTTCATTTCATGTATGCGCGAAATGCCTTAAAAATGGCTTTAAAATGGATTTGGAGCATGGAGACGATTATCTCGGGATTGCAAGATAACCAAACAAAACTTTTAGTGGATTTCTACTTATTTTATTAAATATCATCTCCACCAAACAGGACAAGCTTGCATCTGTTATAGTTTTGGAGAAAAATGTGTTCATTTCATGTATGCGCGAAATGCCTTAAAAATGGCTTTAAAATGGATTTGGAGCATGGAGACGATTATCTCGGGATTGCAAGATAACCAAACAAAACTTTTAGTGGATTTCTACTTATTTTATTAAATATCATCTCCACCAAACAGGACAAGCTTGCATCTGTTATAGTTTTGGAGAAAAATGTGTTCATTTCATGTATGCGCGAAATGCCTTAAAAATGGCTTTAAAATGGATTTGGAGCATGGAGACGATTATCTCGGGATTGCAAGATAACCAAACAAAACTTTTAGTGGATTTCTACTTATTTTATTAAATATCATCTCCACCAAACAGGACAAGCTTGCATCTGTTATAGTTTTGGAGAAAAATGTGTTCATTTCATGTATGCGCGAAATGCCTTAAAAATGGCTTTAAAATGGATTTGGAGCATGGAGACGATTATCTCGGGATTGCAAGATAACCAAACAAAACTTTTAGTGGATTTCTACTTATTTTATTAAATATCATCTCCACCAAACAGGACAAGCTTGCATCTGTTATAGTTTTGGAGAAAAATGTGTTCATTTCATGTATGCGCGAAATGCCTTAAAAATGGCTTTAAAATGGATTTGGAGCATGGAGACGATTATCTCGGGATTGCAAGATAACCAAACAAAACTTTTAGTGGATTTCTACTTATTTTATTAAATATCATCTCCACCAAACAGGACAAGCTTGCATCTGTTATAGTTTTGGAGAAAAATGTGTTCATTTCATGTATGCGCGAAATGCCTTAAAAATGGCTTTAAAATGGATTTGGAGCATGGAGACGATTATCTCGGGATTGCAAGATAACCAAACAAAACTTTTAGTGGATTTCTACTTATTTTATTAAATATCATCTCCACCAAACAGGACAAGCTTGCATCTGTTATAGTTTTGGAGAAAAATGTGTTCATTTCATGTATGCGCGAAATGCCTTAAAAATGGCTTTAAAATGGATTTGGAGCATGGAGACGATTATCTCGGGATTGCAAGATAACCAAACAAAACTTTTAGTGGATTTCTACTTATTTTATTAAATATCATCTCCACCAAACAGGACAAGCTTGCATCTGTTATAGTTTTGGAGAAAAATGTGTTCATTTCATGTATGCGCGAAATGCCTTAAAAATGGCTTTAAAATGGATTTGGAGCATGGAGACGATTATCTCGGGATTGCAAGATAACCAAACAAAACTTTTAGTGGATTTCTACTTATTTTATTAAATATCATCTCCACCAAACAGGACAAGCTTGCATCTGTTATAGTTTTGGAGAAAAATGTGTTCATTTCATGTATGCGCGAAATGCCTTAAAAATGGCTTTAAAATGGATTTGGAGCATGGAGACGATTATCTCGGGATTGCAAGATAACCAAACAAAACTTTTAGTGGATTTCTACTTATTTTATTAAATATCATCTCCACCAAACAGGACAAGCTTGCATCTGTTATAGTTTTGGAGAAAAATGTGTTCATTTCATGTATGCGCGAAATGCCTTAAAAATGGCTTTAAAATGGATTTGGAGCATGGAGACGATTATCTCGGGATTGCAAGATAACCAAACAAAACTTTTAGTGGATTTCTACTTATTTTATTAAATATCATCTCCACCAAACAGGACAAGCTTGCATCTGTTATAGTTTTGGAGAAAAATGTGTTCATTTCATGTATGCGCGAAATGCCTTAAAAATGGCTTTAAAATGGATTTGGAGCATGGAGACGATTATCTCGGGATTGCAAGATAACCAAACAAAACTTTTAGTGGATTTCTACTTATTTTATTAAATATCATCTCCACCAAACAGGACAAGCTTGCATCTGTTATAGTTTTGGAGAAAAATGTGTTCATTTCATGTATGCGCGAAATGCCTTAAAAATGGCTTTAAAATGGATTTGGAGCATGGAGACGATTATCTCGGGATTGCAAGATAACCAAACAAAACTTTTAGTGGATTTCTACTTATTTTATTAAATATCATCTCCACCAAACAGGACAAGCTTGCATCTGTTATAGTTTTGGAGAAAAATGTGTTCATTTCATGTATGCGCGAAATGCCTTAAAAATGGCTTTAAAATGGATTTGGAGCATGGAGACGATTATCTCGGGATTGCAAGATAACCAAACAAAACTTTTAGTGGATTTCTACTTATTTTATTAAATATCATCTCCACCAAACAGGACAAGCTTGCATCTGTTATAGTTTTGGAGAAAAATGTGTTCATTTCATGTATGCGCGAAATGCCTTAAAAATGGCTTTAAAATGGATTTGGAGCATGGAGACGATTATCTCGGGATTGCAAGATAACCAAACAAAACTTTTAGTGGATTTCTACTTATTTTATTAAATATCATCTCCACCAAACAGGACAAGCTTGCATCTGTTATAGTTTTGGAGAAAAATGTGTTCATTTCATGTATGCGCGAAATGCCTTAAAAATGGCTTTAAAATGGATTTGGAGCATGGAGACGATTATCTCGGGATTGCAAGATAACCAAACAAAACTTTTAGTGGATTTCTACTTATTTTATTAAATATCATCTCCACCAAACAGGACAAGCTTGCATCTGTTATAGTTTTGGAGAAAAATGTGTTCATTTCATGTATGCGCGAAATGCCTTAAAAATGGCTTTAAAATGGATTTGGAGCATGGAGACGATTATCTCGGGATTGCAAGATAACCAAACAAAACTTTTAGTGGATTTCTACTTATTTTATTAAATATCATCTCCACCAAACAGGACAAGCTTGCATCTGTTATAGTTTTGGAGAAAAATGTGTTCATTTCATGTATGCGCGAAATGCCTTAAAAATGGCTTTAAAATGGATTTGGAGCATGGAGACGATTATCTCGGGATTGCAAGATAACCAAACAAAACTTTTAGTGGATTTCTACTTATTTTATTAAATATCATCTCCACCAAACAGGACAAGCTTGCATCTGTTATAGTTTTGGAGAAAAATGTGTTCATTTCATGTATGCGCGAAATGCCTTAAAAATGGCTTTAAAATGGATTTGGAGCATGGAGACGATTATCTCGGGATTGCAAGATAACCAAACAAAACTTTTAGTGGATTTCTACTTATTTTATTAAATATCATCTCCACCAAACAGGACAAGCTTGCATCTGTTATAGTTTTGGAGAAAAATGTGTTCATTTCATGTATGCGCGAAATGCCTTAAAAATGGCTTTAAAATGGATTTGGAGCATGGAGACGATTATCTCGGGATTGCAAGATAACCAAACAAAACTTTTAGTGGATTTCTACTTATTTTATTAAATATCATCTCCACCAAACAGGACAAGCTTGCATCTGTTATAGTTTTGGAGAAAAATGTGTTCATTTCATGTATGCGCGAAATGCCTTAAAAATGGCTTTAAAATGGATTTGGAGCATGGAGACGATTATCTCGGGATTGCAAGATAACCAAACAAAACTTTTAGTGGATTTCTACTTATTTTATTAAATATCATCTCCACCAAACAGGACAAGCTTGCATCTGTTATAGTTTTGGAGAAAAATGTGTTCATTTCATGTATGCGCGAAATGCCTTAAAAATGGCTTTAAAATGGATTTGGAGCATGGAGACGATTATCTCGGGATTGCAAGATAACCAAACAAAACTTTTAGTGGATTTCTACTTATTTTATTAAATATCATCTCCACCAAACAGGACAAGCTTGCATCTGTTATAGTTTTGGAGAAAAATGTGTTCATTTCATGTATGCGCGAAATGCCTTAAAAATGGCTTTAAAATGGATTTGGAGCATGGAGACGATTATCTCGGGATTGCAAGATAACCAAACAAAACTTTTAGTGGATTTCTACTTATTTTATTAAATATCATCTCCACCAAACAGGACAAGCTTGCATCTGTTATAGTTTTGGAGAAAAATGTGTTCATTTCATGTATGCGCGAAATGCCTTAAAAATGGCTTTAAAATGGATTTGGAGCATGGAGACGATTATCTCGGGATTGCAAGATAACCAAACAAAACTTTTAGTGGATTTCTACTTATTTTATTAAATATCATCTCCACCAAACAGGACAAGCTTGCATCTGTTATAGTTTTGGAGAAAAATGTGTTCATTTCATGTATGCGCGAAATGCCTTAAAAATGGCTTTAAAATGGATTTGGAGCATGGAGACGATTATCTCGGGATTGCAAGATAACCAAACAAAACTTTTAGTGGATTTCTACTTATTTTATTAAATATCATCTCCACCAAACAGGACAAGCTTGCATCTGTTATAGTTTTGGAGAAAAATGTGTTCATTTCATGTATGCGCGAAATGCCTTAAAAATGGCTTTAAAATGGATTTGGAGCATGGAGACGATTATCTCGGGATTGCAAGATAACCAAACAAAACTTTTAGTGGATTTCTACTTATTTTATTAAATATCATCTCCACCAAACAGGACAAGCTTGCATCTGTTATAGTTTTGGAGAAAAATGTGTTCATTTCATGTATGCGCGAAATGCCTTAAAAATGGCTTTAAAATGGATTTGGAGCATGGAGACGATTATCTCGGGATTGCAAGATAACCAAACAAAACTTTTAGTGGATTTCTACTTATTTTATTAAATATCATCTCCACCAAACAGGACAAGCTTGCATCTGTTATAGTTTTGGAGAAAAATGTGTTCATTTCATGTATGCGCGAAATGCCTTAAAAATGGCTTTAAAATGGATTTGGAGCATGGAGACGATTATCTCGGGATTGCAAGATAACCAAACAAAACTTTTAGTGGATTTCTACTTATTTTATTAAATATCATCTCCACCAAACAGGACAAGCTTGCATCTGTTATAGTTTTGGAGAAAAATGTGTTCATTTCATGTATGCGCGAAATGCCTTAAAAATGGCTTTAAAATGGATTTGGAGCATGGAGACGATTATCTCGGGATTGCAAGATAACCAAACAAAACTTTTAGTGGATTTCTACTTATTTTATTAAATATCATCTCCACCAAACAGGACAAGCTTGCATCTGTTATAGTTTTGGAGAAAAATGTGTTCATTTCATGTATGCGCGAAATGCCTTAAAAATGGCTTTAAAATGGATTTGGAGCATGGAGACGATTATCTCGGGATTGCAAGATAACCAAACAAAACTTTTAGTGGATTTCTACTTATTTTATTAAATATCATCTCCACCAAACAGGACAAGCTTGCATCTGTTATAGTTTTGGAGAAAAATGTGTTCATTTCATGTATGCGCGAAATGCCTTAAAAATGGCTTTAAAATGGATTTGGAGCATGGAGACGATTATCTCGGGATTGCAAGATAACCAAACAAAACTTTTAGTGGATTTCTACTTATTTTATTAAATATCATCTCCACCAAACAGGACAAGCTTGCATCTGTTATAGTTTTGGAGAAAAATGTGTTCATTTCATGTATGCGCGAAATGCCTTAAAAATGGCTTTAAAATGGATTTGGAGCATGGAGACGATTATCTCGGGATTGCAAGATAACCAAACAAAACTTTTAGTGGATTTCTACTTATTTTATTAAATATCATCTCCACCAAACAGGACAAGCTTGCATCTGTTATAGTTTTGGAGAAAAATGTGTTCATTTCATGTATGCGCGAAATGCCTTAAAAATGGCTTTAAAATGGATTTGGAGCATGGAGACGATTATCTCGGGATTGCAAGATAACCAAACAAAACTTTTAGTGGATTTCTACTTATTTTATTAAATATCATCTCCACCAAACAGGACAAGCTTGCATCTGTTATAGTTTTGGAGAAAAATGTGTTCATTTCATGTATGCGCGAAATGCCTTAAAAATGGCTTTAAAATGGATTTGGAGCATGGAGACGATTATCTCGGGATTGCAAGATAACCAAACAAAACTTTTAGTGGATTTCTACTTATTTTATTAAATATCATCTCCACCAAACAGGACAAGCTTGCATCTGTTATAGTTTTGGAGAAAAATGTGTTCATTTCATGTATGCGCGAAATGCCTTAAAAATGGCTTTAAAATGGATTTGGAGCATGGAGACGATTATCTCGGGATTGCAAGATAACCAAACAAAACTTTTAGTGTGATTTCTACTTATTTTATTAAATATCATCTCCACCAAACAGGACAAGCTTGCATCTGTTATAGTTTTGGAGAAAAATGTGTTCATTTCATGTATGCGCGAAATGCCTTAAAAATGGCTTTAAAATGGATTTGGAGCATGGAGACGATTATCTCGGGATTGCAAGATAACCAAACAAAACTTTTAGTGGATTTCTACTTATTTTATTAAATATCATCTCCACCAAACAGGACAAGCTTGCATCTGTTATAGTTTTGGAGAAAAATGTGTTCATTTCATGTATGCGCGAAATGCCTTAAAAATGGCTTTAAAATGGATTTGGAGCATGGAGACGATTATCTCGGGATTGCAAGATAACCAAACAAAACTTTTAGTGGATTTCTACTTATTTTATTAAATATCATCTCCACCAAACAGGACAAGCTTGCATCTGTTATAGTTTTGGAGAAAAATGTGTTCATTTCATGTATGCGCGAAATGCCTTAAAAATGGCTTTAAAATGGATTTGGAGCATGGAGACGATTATCTCGGGATTGCAAGATAACCAAACAAAACTTTTAGTGGATTTCTACTTATTTTATTAAATATCATCTCCACCAAACAGGACAAGCTTGCATCTGTTATAGTTTTGGAGAAAAATGTGTTCATTTCATGTATGCGCGAAATGCCTTAAAAATGGCTTTAAAATGGATTTGGAGCATGGAGACGATTATCTCGGGATTGCAAGATAACCAAACAAAACTTTTAGTGGATTTCTACTTATTTTATTAAATATCATCTCCACCAAACAGGACAAGCTTGCATCTGTTATAGTTTTGGAGAAAAATGTGTTCATTTCATGTATGCGCGAAATGCCTTAAAAATGGCTTTAAAATGGATTTGGAGCATGGAGACGATTATCTCGGGATTGCAAGATAACCAAACAAAACTTTTAGTGGATTTCTACTTATTTTATTAAATATCATCTCCACCAAACAGGACAAGCTTGCATCTGTTATAGTTTTGGAGAAAAATGTGTTCATTTCATGTATGCGCGAAATGCCTTAAAAATGGCTTTAAAATGGATTTGGAGCATGGAGACGATTATCTCGGGATTGCAAGATAACCAAACAAAACTTTTAGTGGATTTCTACTTATTTTATTAAATATCATCTCCACCAAACAGGACAAGCTTGCATCTGTTATAGTTTTGGAGAAAAATGTGTTCATTTCATGTATGCGCGAAATGCCTTAAAAATGGCTTTAAAATGGATTTGGAGCATGGAGACGATTATCTCGGGATTGCAAGATAACCAAACAAAACTTTTAGTGGATTTCTACTTATTTTATTAAATATCATCTCCACCAAACAGGACAAGCTTGCATCTGTTATAGTTTTGGAGAAAAATGTGTTCATTTCATGTATGCGCGAAATGCCTTAAAAATGGCTTTAAAATGGATTTGGAGCATGGAGACGATTATCTCGGGATTGCAAGATAACCAAACAAAACTTTTAGTGGATTTCTACTTATTTTATTAAATATCATCTCCACCAAACAGGACAAGCTTGCATCTGTTATAGTTTTGGAGAAAAATGTGTTCATTTCATGTATGCGCGAAATGCCTTAAAAATGGCTTTAAAATGGATTTGGAGCATGGAGACGATTATCTCGGGATTGCAAGATAACCAAACAAAACTTTTAGTGGATTTCTACTTATTTTATTAAATATCATCTCCACCAAACAGGACAAGCTTGCATCTGTTATAGTTTTGGAGAAAAATGTGTTCATTTCATGTATGCGCGAAATGCCTTAAAAATGGCTTTAAAATGGATTTGGAGCATGGAGACGATTATCTCGGGATTGCAAGATAACCAAACAAAACTTTTAGTGGATTTCTACTTATTTTATTAAATATCATCTCCACCAAACAGGACAAGCTTGCATCTGTTATAGTTTTGGAGAAAAATGTGTTCATTTCATGTATGCGCGAAATGCCTTAAAAATGGCTTTAAAATGGATTTGGAGCATGGAGACGATTATCTCGGGATTGCAAGATAACCAAACAAAACTTTTAGTGGATTTCTACTTATTTTATTAAATATCATCTCCACCAAACAGGACAAGCTTGCATCTGTTATAGTTTTGGAGAAAAATGTGTTCATTTCATGTATGCGCGAAATGCCTTAAAAATGGCTTTAAAATGGATTTGGAGCATGGAGACGATTATCTCGGGATTGCAAGATAACCAAACAAAACTTTTAGTGGATTTCTACTTATTTTATTAAATATCATCTCCACCAAACAGGACAAGCTTGCATCTGTTATAGTTTTGGAGAAAAATGTGTTCATTTCATGTATGCGCGAAATGCCTTAAAAATGGCTTTAAAATGGATTTGGAGCATGGAGACGATTATCTCGGGATTGCAAGATAACCAAACAAAACTTTTAGTGGATTTCTACTTATTTTATTAAATATCATCTCCACCAAACAGGACAAGCTTGCATCTGTTATAGTTTTGGAGAAAAATGTGTTCATTTCATGTATGCGCGAAATGCCTTAAAAATGGCTTTAAAATGGATTTGGAGCATGGAGACGATTATCTCGGGATTGCAAGATAACCAAACAAAACTTTTAGTGGATTTCTACTTATTTTATTAAATATCATCTCCACCAAACAGGACAAGCTTGCATCTGTTATAGTTTTGGAGAAAAATGTGTTCATTTCATGTATGCGCGAAATGCCTTAAAAATGGCTTTAAAATGGATTTGGAGCATGGAGACGATTATCTCGGGATTGCAAGATAACCAAACAAAACTTTTAGTGGATTTCTACTTATTTTATTAAATATCATCTCCACCAAACAGGACAAGCTTGCATCTGTTATAGTTTTGGAGAAAAATGTGTTCATTTCATGTATGCGCGAAATGCCTTAAAAATGGCTTTAAAATGGATTTGGAGCATGGAGACGATTATCTCGGGATTGCAAGATAACCAAACAAAACTTTTAGTGGATTTCTACTTATTTTATTAAATATCATCTCCACCAAACAGGACAAGCTTGCATCTGTTATAGTTTTGGAGAAAAATGTGTTCATTTCATGTATGCGCGAAATGCCTTAAAAATGGCTTTAAAATGGATTTGGAGCATGGAGACGATTATCTCGGGATTGCAAGATAACCAAACAAAACTTTTAGTGGATTTCTACTTATTTTATTAAATATCATCTCCACCAAACAGGACAAGCTTGCATCTGTTATAGTTTTGGAGAAAAATGTGTTCATTTCATGTATGCGCGAAATGCCTTAAAAATGGCTTTAAAATGGATTTGGAGCATGGAGACGATTATCTCGGGATTGCAAGATAACCAAACAAAACTTTTAGTGGATTTCTACTTATTTTATTAAATATCATCTCCACCAAACAGGACAAGCTTGCATCTGTTATAGTTTTGGAGAAAAATGTGTTCATTTCATGTATGCGCGAAATGCCTTAAAAATGGCTTTAAAATGGATTTGGAGCATGGAGACGATTATCTCGGGATTGCAAGATAACCAAACAAAACTTTTAGTGGATTTCTACTTATTTTATTAAATATCATCTCCACCAAACAGGACAAGCTTGCATCTGTTATAGTTTTGGAGAAAAATGTGTTCATTTCATGTATGCGCGAAATGCCTTAAAAATGGCTTTAAAATGGATTTGGAGCATGGAGACGATTATCTCGGGATTGCAAGATAACCAAACAAAACTTTTAGTGGATTTCTACTTATTTTATTAAATATCATCTCCACCAAACAGGACAAGCTTGCATCTGTTATAGTTTTGGAGAAAAATGTGTTCATTTCATGTATGCGCGAAATGCCTTAAAAATGGCTTTAAAATGGATTTGGAGCATGGAGACGATTATCTCGGGATTGCAAGATAACCAAACAAAACTTTTAGTGGATTTCTACTTATTTTATTAAATATCATCTCCACCAAACAGGACAAGCTTGCATCTGTTATAGTTTTGGAGAAAAATGTGTTCATTTCATGTATGCGCGAAATGCCTTAAAAATGGCTTTAAAATGGATTTGGAGCATGGAGACGATTATCTCGGGATTGCAAGATAACCAAACAAAACTTTTAGTGGATTTCTACTTATTTTATTAAATATCATCTCCACCAAACAGGACAAGCTTGCATCTGTTATAGTTTTGGAGAAAAATGTGTTCATTTCATGTATGCGCGAAATGCCTTAAAAATGGCTTTAAAATGGATTTGGAGCATGGAGACGATTATCTCGGGATTGCAAGATAACCAAACAAAACTTTTAGTGGATTTCTACTTATTTTATTAAATATCATCTCCACCAAACAGGACAAGCTTGCATCTGTTATAGTTTTGGAGAAAAATGTGTTCATTTCATGTATGCGCGAAATGCCTTAAAAATGGCTTTAAAATGGATTTGGAGCATGGAGACGATTATCTCGGGATTGCAAGATAACCAAACAAAACTTTTAGTGGATTTCTACTTATTTTATTAAATATCATCTCCACCAAACAGGACAAGCTTGCATCTGTTATAGTTTTGGAGAAAAATGTGTTCATTTCATGTATGCGCGAAATGCCTTAAAAATGGCTTTAAAATGGATTTGGAGCATGGAGACGATTATCTCGGGATTGCAAGATAACCAAACAAAACTTTTAGTGGATTTCTACTTATTTTATTAAATATCATCTCCACCAAACAGGACAAGCTTGCATCTGTTATAGTTTTGGAGAAAAATGTGTTCATTTCATGTATGCGCGAAATGCCTTAAAAATGGCTTTAAAATGGATTTGGAGCATGGAGACGATTATCTCGGGATTGCAAGATAACCAAACAAAACTTTTAGTGGATTTCTACTTATTTTATTAAATATCATCTCCACCAAACAGGACAAGCTTGCATCTGTTATAGTTTTGGAGAAAAATGTGTTCATTTCATGTATGCGCGAAATGCCTTAAAAATGGCTTTAAAATGGATTTGGAGCATGGAGACGATTATCTCGGGATTGCAAGATAACCAAACAAAACTTTTAGTGGATTTCTACTTATTTTATTAAATATCATCTCCACCAAACAGGACAAGCTTGCATCTGTTATAGTTTTGGAGAAAAATGTGTTCATTTCATGTATGCGCGAAATGCCTTAAAAATGGCTTTAAAATGGATTTGGAGCATGGAGACGATTATCTCGGGATTGCAAGATAACCAAACAAAACTTTTAGTGGATTTCTACTTATTTTATTAAATATCATCTCCACCAAACAGGACAAGCTTGCATCTGTTATAGTTTTGGAGAAAAATGTGTTCATTTCATGTATGCGCGAAATGCCTTAAAAATGGCTTTAAAATGGATTTGGAGCATGGAGACGATTATCTCGGGATTGCAAGATAACCAAACAAAACTTTTAGTGGATTTCTACTTATTTTATTAAATATCATCTCCACCAAACAGGACAAGCTTGCATCTGTTATAGTTTTGGAGAAAAATGTGTTCATTTCATGTATGCGCGAAATGCCTTAAAAATGGCTTTAAAATGGATTTGGAGCATGGAGACGATTATCTCGGGATTGCAAGATAACCAAACAAAACTTTTAGTGGATTTCTACTTATTTTATTAAATATCATCTCCACCAAACAGGACAAGCTTGCATCTGTTATAGTTTTGGAGAAAAATGTGTTCATTTCATGTATGCGCGAAATGCCTTAAAAATGGCTTTAAAATGGATTTGGAGCATGGAGACGATTATCTCGGGATTGCAAGATAACCAAACAAAACTTTTAGTGGATTTCTACTTATTTTATTAAATATCATCTCCACCAAACAGGACAAGCTTGCATCTGTTATAGTTTTGGAGAAAAATGTGTTCATTTCATGTATGCGCGAAATGCCTTAAAAATGGCTTTAAAATGGATTTGGAGCATGGAGACGATTATCTCGGGATTGCAAGATAACCAAACAAAACTTTTAGTGGATTTCTACTTATTTTATTAAATATCATCTCCACCAAACAGGACAAGCTTGCATCTGTTATAGTTTTGGAGAAAAATGTGTTCATTTCATGTATGCGCGAAATGCCTTAAAAATGGCTTTAAAATGGATTTGGAGCATGGAGACGATTATCTCGGGATTGCAAGATAACCAAACAAAACTTTTAGTGGATTTCTACTTATTTTATTAAATATCATCTCCACCAAACAGGACAAGCTTGCATCTGTTATAGTTTTGGAGAAAAATGTGTTCATTTCATGTATGCGCGAAATGCCTTAAAAATGGCTTTAAAATGGATTTGGAGCATGGAGACGATTATCTCGGGATTGCAAGATAACCAAACAAAACTTTTAGTGGATTTCTACTTATTTTATTAAATATCATCTCCACCAAACAGGACAAGCTTGCATCTGTTATAGTTTTGGAGAAAAATGTGTTCATTTCATGTATGCGCGAAATGCCTTAAAAATGGCTTTAAAATGGATTTGGAGCATGGAGACGATTATCTCGGGATTGCAAGATAACCAAACAAAACTTTTAGTGGATTTCTACTTATTTTATTAAATATCATCTCCACCAAACAGGACAAGCTTGCATCTGTTATAGTTTTGGAGAAAAATGTGTTCATTTCATGTATGCGCGAAATGCCTTAAAAATGGCTTTAAAATGGATTTGGAGCATGGAGACGATTATCTCGGGATTGCAAGATAACCAAACAAAACTTTTAGTGGATTTCTACTTATTTTATTAAATATCATCTCCACCAAACAGGACAAGCTTGCATCTGTTATAGTTTTGGAGAAAAATGTGTTCATTTCATGTATGCGCGAAATGCCTTAAAAATGGCTTTAAAATGGATTTGGAGCATGGAGACGATTATCTCGGGATTGCAAGATAACCAAACAAAACTTTTAGTGGATTTCTACTTATTTTATTAAATATCATCTCCACCAAACAGGACAAGCTTGCATCTGTTATAGTTTTGGAGAAAAATGTGTTCATTTCATGTATGCGCGAAATGCCTTAAAAATGGCTTTAAAATGGATTTGGAGCATGGAGACGATTATCTCGGGATTGCAAGATAACCAAACAAAACTTTTAGTGGATTTCTACTTATTTTATTAAATATCATCTCCACCAAACAGGACAAGCTTGCATCTGTTATAGTTTTGGAGAAAAATGTGTTCATTTCATGTATGCGCGAAATGCCTTAAAAATGGCTTTAAAATGGATTTGGAGCATGGAGACGATTATCTCGGGATTGCAAGATAACCAAACAAAACTTTTAGTGGATTTCTACTTATTTTATTAAATATCATCTCCACCAAACAGGACAAGCTTGCATCTGTTATAGTTTTGGAGAAAAATGTGTTCATTTCATGTATGCGCGAAATGCCTTAAAAATGGCTTTAAAATGGATTTGGAGCATGGAGACGATTATCTCGGGATTGCAAGATAACCAAACAAAACTTTTAGTGGATTTCTACTTATTTTATTAAATATCATCTCCACCAAACAGGACAAGCTTGCATCTGTTATAGTTTTGGAGAAAAATGTGTTCATTTCATGTATGCGCGAAATGCCTTAAAAATGGCTTTAAAATGGATTTGGAGCATGGAGACGATTATCTCGGGATTGCAAGATAACCAAACAAAACTTTTAGTGGATTTCTACTTATTTTATTAAATATCATCTCCACCAAACAGGACAAGCTTGCATCTGTTATAGTTTTGGAGAAAAATGTGTTCATTTCATGTATGCGCGAAATGCCTTAAAAATGGCTTTAAAATGGATTTGGAGCATGGAGACGATTATCTCGGGATTGCAAGATAACCAAACAAAACTTTTAGTGGATTTCTACTTATTTTATTAAATATCATCTCCACCAAACAGGACAAGCTTGCATCTGTTATAGTTTTGGAGAAAAATGTGTTCATTTCATGTATGCGCGAAATGCCTTAAAAATGGCTTTAAAATGGATTTGGAGCATGGAGACGATTATCTCGGGATTGCAAGATAACCAAACAAAACTTTTAGTGGATTTCTACTTATTTTATTAAATATCATCTCCACCAAACAGGACAAGCTTGCATCTGTTATAGTTTTGGAGAAAAATGTGTTCATTTCATGTATGCGCGAAATGCCTTAAAAATGGCTTTAAAATGGATTTGGAGCATGGAGACGATTATCTCGGGATTGCAAGATAACCAAACAAAACTTTTAGTGGATTTCTACTTATTTTATTAAATATCATCTCCACCAAACAGGACAAGCTTGCATCTGTTATAGTTTTGGAGAAAAATGTGTTCATTTCATGTATGCGCGAAATGCCTTAAAAATGGCTTTAAAATGGATTTGGAGCATGGAGACGATTATCTCGGGATTGCAAGATAACCAAACAAAACTTTTAGTGGATTTCTACTTATTTTATTAAATATCATCTCCACCAAACAGGACAAGCTTGCATCTGTTATAGTTTTGGAGAAAAATGTGTTCATTTCATGTATGCGCGAAATGCCTTAAAAATGGCTTTAAAATGGATTTGGAGCATGGAGACGATTATCTCGGGATTGCAAGATAACCAAACAAAACTTTTAGTGGATTTCTACTTATTTTATTAAATATCATCTCCACCAAACAGGACAAGCTTGCATCTGTTATAGTTTTGGAGAAAAATGTGTTCATTTCATGTATGCGCGAAATGCCTTAAAAATGGCTTTAAAATGGATTTGGAGCATGGAGACGATTATCTCGGGATTGCAAGATAACCAAACAAAACTTTTAGTGGATTTCTACTTATTTTATTAAATATCATCTCCACCAAACAGGACAAGCTTGCATCTGTTATAGTTTTGGAGAAAAATGTGTTCATTTCATGTATGCGCGAAATGCCTTAAAAATGGCTTTAAAATGGATTTGGAGCATGGAGACGATTATCTCGGGATTGCAAGATAACCAAACAAAACTTTTAGTGGATTTCTACTTATTTTATTAAATATCATCTCCACCAAACAGGACAAGCTTGCATCTGTTATAGTTTTGGAGAAAAATGTGTTCATTTCATGTATGCGCGAAATGCCTTAAAAATGGCTTTAAAATGGATTTGGAGCATGGAGACGATTATCTCGGGATTGCAAGATAACCAAACAAAACTTTTAGTGGATTTCTACTTATTTTATTAAATATCATCTCCACCAAACAGGACAAGCTTGCATCTGTTATAGTTTTGGAGAAAAATGTGTTCATTTCATGTATGCGCGAAATGCCTTAAAAATGGCTTTAAAATGGATTTGGAGCATGGAGACGATTATCTCGGGATTGCAAGATAACCAAACAAAACTTTTAGTGGATTTCTACTTATTTTATTAAATATCATCTCCACCAAACAGGACAAGCTTGCATCTGTTATAGTTTTGGAGAAAAATGTGTTCATTTCATGTATGCGCGAAATGCCTTAAAAATGGCTTTAAAATGGATTTGGAGCATGGAGACGATTATCTCGGGATTGCAAGATAACCAAACAAAACTTTTAGTGGATTTCTACTTATTTTATTAAATATCATCTCCACCAAACAGGACAAGCTTGCATCTGTTATAGTTTTGGAGAAAAATGTGTTCATTTCATGTATGCGCGAAATGCCTTAAAAATGGCTTTAAAATGGATTTGGAGCATGGAGACGATTATCTCGGGATTGCAAGATAACCAAACAAAACTTTTAGTGGATTTCTACTTATTTTATTAAATATCATCTCCACCAAACAGGACAAGCTTGCATCTGTTATAGTTTTGGAGAAAAATGTGTTCATTTCATGTATGCGCGAAATGCCTTAAAAATGGCTTTAAAATGGATTTGGAGCATGGAGACGATTATCTCGGGATTGCAAGATAACCAAACAAAACTTTTAGTGGATTTCTACTTATTTTATTAAATATCATCTCCACCAAACAGGACAAGCTTGCATCTGTTATAGTTTTGGAGAAAAATGTGTTCATTTCATGTATGCGCGAAATGCCTTAAAAATGGCTTTAAAATGGATTTGGAGCATGGAGACGATTATCTCGGGATTGCAAGATAACCAAACAAAACTTTTAGTGGATTTCTACTTATTTTATTAAATATCATCTCCACCAAACAGGACAAGCTTGCATCTGTTATAGTTTTGGAGAAAAATGTGTTCATTTCATGTATGCGCGAAATGCCTTAAAAATGGCTTTAAAATGGATTTGGAGCATGGAGACGATTATCTCGGGATTGCAAGATAACCAAACAAAACTTTTAGTGGATTTCTACTTATTTTATTAAATATCATCTCCACCAAACAGGACAAGCTTGCATCTGTTATAGTTTTGGAGAAAAATGTGTTCATTTCATGTATGCGCGAAATGCCTTAAAAATGGCTTTAAAATGGATTTGGAGCATGGAGACGATTATCTCGGGATTGCAAGATAACCAAACAAAACTTTTAGTGGATTTCTACTTATTTTATTAAATATCATCTCCACCAAACAGGACAAGCTTGCATCTGTTATAGTTTTGGAGAAAAATGTGTTCATTTCATGTATGCGCGAAATGCCTTAAAAATGGCTTTAAAATGGATTTGGAGCATGGAGACGATTATCTCGGGATTGCAAGATAACCAAACAAAACTTTTAGTGGATTTCTACTTATTTTATTAAATATCATCTCCACCAAACAGGACAAGCTTGCATCTGTTATAGTTTTGGAGAAAAATGTGTTCATTTCATGTATGCGCGAAATGCCTTAAAAATGGCTTTAAAATGGATTTGGAGCATGGAGACGATTATCTCGGGATTGCAAGATAACCAAACAAAACTTTTAGTGGATTTCTACTTATTTTATTAAATATCATCTCCACCAAACAGGACAAGCTTGCATCTGTTATAGTTTTGGAGAAAAATGTGTTCATTTCATGTATGCGCGAAATGCCTTAAAAATGGCTTTAAAATGGATTTGGAGCATGGAGACGATTATCTCGGGATTGCAAGATAACCAAACAAAACTTTTAGTGGATTTCTACTTATTTTATTAAATATCATCTCCACCAAACAGGACAAGCTTGCATCTGTTATAGTTTTGGAGAAAAATGTGTTCATTTCATGTATGCGCGAAATGCCTTAAAAATGGCTTTAAAATGGATTTGGAGCATGGAGACGATTATCTCGGGATTGCAAGATAACCAAACAAAACTTTTAGTGGATTTCTACTTATTTTATTAAATATCATCTCCACCAAACAGGACAAGCTTGCATCTGTTATAGTTTTGGAGAAAAATGTGTTCATTTCATGTATGCGCGAAATGCCTTAAAAATGGCTTTAAAATGGATTTGGAGCATGGAGACGATTATCTCGGGATTGCAAGATAACCAAACAAAACTTTTAGTGGATTTCTACTTATTTTATTAAATATCATCTCCACCAAACAGGACAAGCTTGCATCTGTTATAGTTTTGGAGAAAAATGTGTTCATTTCATGTATGCGCGAAATGCCTTAAAAATGGCTTTAAAATGGATTTGGAGCATGGAGACGATTATCTCGGGATTGCAAGATAACCAAACAAAACTTTTAGTGGATTTCTACTTATTTTATTAAATATCATCTCCACCAAACAGGACAAGCTTGCATCTGTTATAGTTTTGGAGAAAAATGTGTTCATTTCATGTATGCGCGAAATGCCTTAAAAATGGCTTTAAAATGGATTTGGAGCATGGAGACGATTATCTCGGGATTGCAAGATAACCAAACAAAACTTTTAGTGGATTTCTACTTATTTTATTAAATATCATCTCCACCAAACAGGACAAGCTTGCATCTGTTATAGTTTTGGAGAAAAATGTGTTCATTTCATGTATGCGCGAAATGCCTTAAAAATGGCTTTAAAATGGATTTGGAGCATGGAGACGATTATCTCGGGATTGCAAGATAACCAAACAAAACTTTTAGTGGATTTCTACTTATTTTATTAAATATCATCTCCACCAAACAGGACAAGCTTGCATCTGTTATAGTTTTGGAGAAAAATGTGTTCATTTCATGTATGCGCGAAATGCCTTAAAAATGGCTTTAAAATGGATTTGGAGCATGGAGACGATTATCTCGGGATTGCAAGATAACCAAACAAAACTTTTAGTGGATTTCTACTTATTTTATTAAATATCATCTCCACCAAACAGGACAAGCTTGCATCTGTTATAGTTTTGGAGAAAAATGTGTTCATTTCATGTATGCGCGAAATGCCTTAAAAATGGCTTTAAAATGGATTTGGAGCATGGAGACGATTATCTCGGGATTGCAAGATAACCAAACAAAACTTTTAGTGGATTTCTACTTATTTTATTAAATATCATCTCCACCAAACAGGACAAGCTTGCATCTGTTATAGTTTTGGAGAAAAATGTGTTCATTTCATGTATGCGCGAAATGCCTTAAAAATGGCTTTAAAATGGATTTGGAGCATGGAGACGATTATCTCGGGATTGCAAGATAACCAAACAAAACTTTTAGTGGATTTCTACTTATTTTATTAAATATCATCTCCACCAAACAGGACAAGCTTGCATCTGTTATAGTTTTGGAGAAAAATGTGTTCATTTCATGTATGCGCGAAATGCCTTAAAAATGGCTTTAAAATGGATTTGGAGCATGGAGACGATTATCTCGGGATTGCAAGATAACCAAACAAAACTTTTAGTGGATTTCTACTTATTTTATTAAATATCATCTCCACCAAACAGGACAAGCTTGCATCTGTTATAGTTTTGGAGAAAAATGTGTTCATTTCATGTATGCGCGAAATGCCTTAAAAATGGCTTTAAAATGGATTTGGAGCATGGAGACGATTATCTCGGGATTGCAAGATAACCAAACAAAACTTTTAGTGGATTTCTACTTATTTTATTAAATATCATCTCCACCAAACAGGACAAGCTTGCATCTGTTATAGTTTTGGAGAAAAATGTGTTCATTTCATGTATGCGCGAAATGCCTTAAAAATGGCTTTAAAATGGATTTGGAGCATGGAGACGATTATCTCGGGATTGCAAGATAACCAAACAAAACTTTTAGTGGATTTCTACTTATTTTATTAAATATCATCTCCACCAAACAGGACAAGCTTGCATCTGTTATAGTTTTGGAGAAAAATGTGTTCATTTCATGTATGCGCGAAATGCCTTAAAAATGGCTTTAAAATGGATTTGGAGCATGGAGACGATTATCTCGGGATTGCAAGATAACCAAACAAAACTTTTAGTGGATTTCTACTTATTTTATTAAATATCATCTCCACCAAACAGGACAAGCTTGCATCTGTTATAGTTTTGGAGAAAAATGTGTTCATTTCATGTATGCGCGAAATGCCTTAAAAATGGCTTTAAAATGGATTTGGAGCATGGAGACGATTATCTCGGGATTGCAAGATAACCAAACAAAACTTTTAGTGGATTTCTACTTATTTTATTAAATATCATCTCCACCAAACAGGACAAGCTTGCATCTGTTATAGTTTTGGAGAAAAATGTGTTCATTTCATGTATGCGCGAAATGCCTTAAAAATGGCTTTAAAATGGATTTGGAGCATGGAGACGATTATCTCGGGATTGCAAGATAACCAAACAAAACTTTTAGTGGATTTCTACTTATTTTATTAAATATCATCTCCACCAAACAGGACAAGCTTGCATCTGTTATAGTTTTGGAGAAAAATGTGTTCATTTCATGTATGCGCGAAATGCCTTAAAAATGGCTTTAAAATGGATTTGGAGCATGGAGACGATTATCTCGGGATTGCAAGATAACCAAACAAAACTTTTAGTGGATTTCTACTTATTTTATTAAATATCATCTCCACCAAACAGGACAAGCTTGCATCTGTTATAGTTTTGGAGAAAAATGTGTTCATTTCATGTATGCGCGAAATGCCTTAAAAATGGCTTTAAAATGGATTTGGAGCATGGAGACGATTATCTCGGGATTGCAAGATAACCAAACAAAACTTTTAGTGGATTTCTACTTATTTTATTAAATATCATCTCCACCAAACAGGACAAGCTTGCATCTGTTATAGTTTTGGAGAAAAATGTGTTCATTTCATGTATGCGCGAAATGCCTTAAAAATGGCTTTAAAATGGATTTGGAGCATGGAGACGATTATCTCGGGATTGCAAGATAACCAAACAAAACTTTTAGTGGATTTCTACTTATTTTATTAAATATCATCTCCACCAAACAGGACAAGCTTGCATCTGTTATAGTTTTGGAGAAAAATGTGTTCATTTCATGTATGCGCGAAATGCCTTAAAAATGGCTTTAAAATGGATTTGGAGCATGGAGACGATTATCTCGGGATTGCAAGATAACCAAACAAAACTTTTAGTGGATTTCTACTTATTTTATTAAATATCATCTCCACCAAACAGGACAAGCTTGCATCTGTTATAGTTTTGGAGAAAAATGTGTTCATTTCATGTATGCGCGAAATGCCTTAAAAATGGCTTTAAAATGGATTTGGAGCATGGAGACGATTATCTCGGGATTGCAAGATAACCAAACAAAACTTTTAGTGGATTTCTACTTATTTTATTAAATATCATCTCCACCAAACAGGACAAGCTTGCATCTGTTATAGTTTTGGAGAAAAATGTGTTCATTTCATGTATGCGCGAAATGCCTTAAAAATGGCTTTAAAATGGATTTGGAGCATGGAGACGATTATCTCGGGATTGCAAGATAACCAAACAAAACTTTTAGTGGATTTCTACTTATTTTATTAAATATCATCTCCACCAAACAGGACAAGCTTGCATCTGTTATAGTTTTGGAGAAAAATGTGTTCATTTCATGTATGCGCGAAATGCCTTAAAAATGGCTTTAAAATGGATTTGGAGCATGGAGACGATTATCTCGGGATTGCAAGATAACCAAACAAAACTTTTAGTGGATTTCTACTTATTTTATTAAATATCATCTCCACCAAACAGGACAAGCTTGCATCTGTTATAGTTTTGGAGAAAAATGTGTTCATTTCATGTATGCGCGAAATGCCTTAAAAATGGCTTTAAAATGGATTTGGAGCATGGAGACGATTATCTCGGGATTGCAAGATAACCAAACAAAACTTTTAGTGGATTTCTACTTATTTTATTAAATATCATCTCCACCAAACAGGACAAGCTTGCATCTGTTATAGTTTTGGAGAAAAATGTGTTCATTTCATGTATGCGCGAAATGCCTTAAAAATGGCTTTAAAATGGATTTGGAGCATGGAGACGATTATCTCGGGATTGCAAGATAACCAAACAAAACTTTTAGTGGATTTCTACTTATTTTATTAAATATCATCTCCACCAAACAGGACAAGCTTGCATCTGTTATAGTTTTGGAGAAAAATGTGTTCATTTCATGTATGCGCGAAATGCCTTAAAAATGGCTTTAAAATGGATTTGGAGCATGGAGACGATTATCTCGGGATTGCAAGATAACCAAACAAAACTTTTAGTGGATTTCTACTTATTTTATTAAATATCATCTCCACCAAACAGGACAAGCTTGCATCTGTTATAGTTTTGGAGAAAAATGTGTTCATTTCATGTATGCGCGAAATGCCTTAAAAATGGCTTTAAAATGGATTTGGAGCATGGAGACGATTATCTCGGGATTGCAAGATAACCAAACAAAACTTTTAGTGGATTTCTACTTATTTTATTAAATATCATCTCCACCAAACAGGACAAGCTTGCATCTGTTATAGTTTTGGAGAAAAATGTGTTCATTTCATGTATGCGCGAAATGCCTTAAAAATGGCTTTAAAATGGATTTGGAGCATGGAGACGATTATCTCGGGATTGCAAGATAACCAAACAAAACTTTTAGTGGATTTCTACTTATTTTATTAAATATCATCTCCACCAAACAGGACAAGCTTGCATCTGTTATAGTTTTGGAGAAAAATGTGTTCATTTCATGTATGCGCGAAATGCCTTAAAAATGGCTTTAAAATGGATTTGGAGCATGGAGACGATTATCTCGGGATTGCAAGATAACCAAACAAAACTTTTAGTGGATTTCTACTTATTTTATTAAATATCATCTCCACCAAACAGGACAAGCTTGCATCTGTTATAGTTTTGGAGAAAAATGTGTTCATTTCATGTATGCGCGAAATGCCTTAAAAATGGCTTTAAAATGGATTTGGAGCATGGAGACGATTATCTCGGGATTGCAAGATAACCAAACAAAACTTTTAGTGGATTTCTACTTATTTTATTAAATATCATCTCCACCAAACAGGACAAGCTTGCATCTGTTATAGTTTTGGAGAAAAATGTGTTCATTTCATGTATGCGCGAAATGCCTTAAAAATGGCTTTAAAATGGATTTGGAGCATGGAGACGATTATCTCGGGATTGCAAGATAACCAAACAAAACTTTTAGTGGATTTCTACTTATTTTATTAAATATCATCTCCACCAAACAGGACAAGCTTGCATCTGTTATAGTTTTGGAGAAAAATGTGTTCATTTCATGTATGCGCGAAATGCCTTAAAAATGGCTTTAAAATGGATTTGGAGCATGGAGACGATTATCTCGGGATTGCAAGATAACCAAACAAAACTTTTAGTGGATTTCTACTTATTTTATTAAATATCATCTCCACCAAACAGGACAAGCTTGCATCTGTTATAGTTTTGGAGAAAAATGTGTTCATTTCATGTATGCGCGAAATGCCTTAAAAATGGCTTTAAAATGGATTTGGAGCATGGAGACGATTATCTCGGGATTGCAAGATAACCAAACAAAACTTTTAGTGGATTTCTACTTATTTTATTAAATATCATCTCCACCAAACAGGACAAGCTTGCATCTGTTATAGTTTTGGAGAAAAATGTGTTCATTTCATGTATGCGCGAAATGCCTTAAAAATGGCTTTAAAATGGATTTGGAGCATGGAGACGATTATCTCGGGATTGCAAGATAACCAAACAAAACTTTTAGTGGATTTCTACTTATTTTATTAAATATCATCTCCACTCAAACAGGACAAGCTTGCATCTGTTATAGTTTTGGAGAAAAATGTGTTCATTTCATGTATGCGCGAAATGCCTTAAAAATGGCTTTAAAATGGATTTGGAGCATGGAGACGATTATCTCGGGATTGCAAGATAACCAAACAAAACTTTTAGTGGATTTCTACTTATTTTATTAAATATCATCTCCACCAAACAGGACAAGCTTGCATCTGTTATAGTTTTGGAGAAAAATGTGTTCATTTCATGTATGCGCGAAATGCCTTAAAAATGGCTTTAAAATGGATTTGGAGCATGGAGACGATTATCTCGGGATTGCAAGATAACCAAACAAAACTTTTAGTGGATTTCTACTTATTTTATTAAATATCATCTCCACCAAACAGGACAAGCTTGCATCTGTTATAGTTTTGGAGAAAAATGTGTTCATTTCATGTATGCGCGAAATGCCTTAAAAATGGCTTTAAAATGGATTTGGAGCATGGAGACGATTATCTCGGGATTGCAAGATAACCAAACAAAACTTTTAGTGGATTTCTACTTATTTTATTAAATATCATCTCCACCAAACAGGACAAGCTTGCATCTGTTATAGTTTTGGAGAAAAATGTGTTCATTTCATGTATGCGCGAAATGCCTTAAAAATGGCTTTAAAATGGATTTGGAGCATGGAGACGATTATCTCGGGATTGCAAGATAACCAAACAAAACTTTTAGTGGATTTCTACTTATTTTATTAAATATCATCTCCACCAAACAGGACAAGCTTGCATCTGTTATAGTTTTGGAGAAAAATGTGTTCATTTCATGTATGCGCGAAATGCCTTAAAAATGGCTTTAAAATGGATTTGGAGCATGGAGACGATTATCTCGGGATTGCAAGATAACCAAACAAAACTTTTAGTGGATTTCTACTTATTTTATTAAATATCATCTCCACCAAACAGGACAAGCTTGCATCTGTTATAGTTTTGGAGAAAAATGTGTTCATTTCATGTATGCGCGAAATGCCTTAAAAATGGCTTTAAAATGGATTTGGAGCATGGAGACGATTATCTCGGGATTGCAAGATAACCAAACAAAACTTTTAGTGGATTTCTACTTATTTTATTAAATATCATCTCCACCAAACAGGACAAGCTTGCATCTGTTATAGTTTTGGAGAAAAATGTGTTCATTTCATGTATGCGCGAAATGCCTTAAAAATGGCTTTAAAATGGATTTGGAGCATGGAGACGATTATCTCGGGATTGCAAGATAACCAAACAAAACTTTTAGTGGATTTCTACTTATTTTATTAAATATCATCTCCACCAAACAGGACAAGCTTGCATCTGTTATAGTTTTGGAGAAAAATGTGTTCATTTCATGTATGCGCGAAATGCCTTAAAAATGGCTTTAAAATGGATTTGGAGCATGGAGACGATTATCTCGGGATTGCAAGATAACCAAACAAAACTTTTAGTGGATTTCTACTTATTTTATTAAATATCATCTCCACCAAACAGGACAAGCTTGCATCTGTTATAGTTTTGGAGAAAAATGTGTTCATTTCATGTATGCGCGAAATGCCTTAAAAATGGCTTTAAAATGGATTTGGAGCATGGAGACGATTATCTCGGGATTGCAAGATAACCAAACAAAACTTTTAGTGGATTTCTACTTATTTTATTAAATATCATCTCCACCAAACAGGACAAGCTTGCATCTGTTATAGTTTTGGAGAAAAATGTGTTCATTTCATGTATGCGCGAAATGCCTTAAAAATGGCTTTAAAATGGATTTGGAGCATGGAGACGATTATCTCGGGATTGCAAGATAACCAAACAAAACTTTTAGTGGATTTCTACTTATTTTATTAAATATCATCTCCACCAAACAGGACAAGCTTGCATCTGTTATAGTTTTGGAGAAAAATGTGTTCATTTCATGTATGCGCGAAATGCCTTAAAAATGGCTTTAAAATGGATTTGGAGCATGGAGACGATTATCTCGGGATTGCAAGATAACCAAACAAAACTTTTAGTGGATTTCTACTTATTTTATTAAATATCATCTCCACCAAACAGGACAAGCTTGCATCTGTTATAGTTTTGGAGAAAAATGTGTTCATTTCATGTATGCGCGAAATGCCTTAAAAATGGCTTTAAAATGGATTTGGAGCATGGAGACGATTATCTCGGGATTGCAAGATAACCAAACAAAACTTTTAGTGGATTTCTACTTATTTTATTAAATATCATCTCCACCAAACAGGACAAGCTTGCATCTGTTATAGTTTTGGAGAAAAATGTGTTCATTTCATGTATGCGCGAAATGCCTTAAAAATGGCTTTAAAATGGATTTGGAGCATGGAGACGATTATCTCGGGATTGCAAGATAACCAAACAAAACTTTTAGTGGATTTCTACTTATTTTATTAAATATCATCTCCACCAAACAGGACAAGCTTGCATCTGTTATAGTTTTGGAGAAAAATGTGTTCATTTCATGTATGCGCGAAATGCCTTAAAAATGGCTTTAAAATGGATTTGGAGCATGGAGACGATTATCTCGGGATTGCAAGATAACCAAACAAAACTTTTAGTGGATTTCTACTTATTTTATTAAATATCATCTCCACCAAACAGGACAAGCTTGCATCTGTTATAGTTTTGGAGAAAAATGTGTTCATTTCATGTATGCGCGAAATGCCTTAAAAATGGCTTTAAAATGGATTTGGAGCATGGAGACGATTATCTCGGGATTGCAAGATAACCAAACAAAACTTTTAGTGGATTTCTACTTATTTTATTAAATATCATCTCCACCAAACAGGACAAGCTTGCATCTGTTATAGTTTTGGAGAAAAATGTGTTCATTTCATGTATGCGCGAAATGCCTTAAAAATGGCTTTAAAATGGATTTGGAGCATGGAGACGATTATCTCGGGATTGCAAGATAACCAAACAAAACTTTTAGTGGATTTCTACTTATTTTATTAAATATCATCTCCACCAAACAGGACAAGCTTGCATCTGTTATAGTTTTGGAGAAAAATGTGTTCATTTCATGTATGCGCGAAATGCCTTAAAAATGGCTTTAAAATGGATTTGGAGCATGGAGACGATTATCTCGGGATTGCAAGATAACCAAACAAAACTTTTAGTGGATTTCTACTTATTTTATTAAATATCATCTCCACCAAACAGGACAAGCTTGCATCTGTTATAGTTTTGGAGAAAAATGTGTTCATTTCATGTATGCGCGAAATGCCTTAAAAATGGCTTTAAAATGGATTTGGAGCATGGAGACGATTATCTCGGGATTGCAAGATAACCAAACAAAACTTTTAGTGGATTTCTACTTATTTTATTAAATATCATCTCCACCAAACAGGACAAGCTTGCATCTGTTATAGTTTTGGAGAAAAATGTGTTCATTTCATGTATGCGCGAAATGCCTTAAAAATGGCTTTAAAATGGATTTGGAGCATGGAGACGATTATCTCGGGATTGCAAGATAACCAAACAAAACTTTTAGTGGATTTCTACTTATTTTATTAAATATCATCTCCACCAAACAGGACAAGCTTGCATCTGTTATAGTTTTGGAGAAAAATGTGTTCATTTCATGTATGCGCGAAATGCCTTAAAAATGGCTTTAAAATGGATTTGGAGCATGGAGACGATTATCTCGGGATTGCAAGATAACCAAACAAAACTTTTAGTGGATTTCTACTTATTTTATTAAATATCATCTCCACCAAACAGGACAAGCTTGCATCTGTTATAGTTTTGGAGAAAAATGTGTTCATTTCATGTATGCGCGAAATGCCTTAAAAATGGCTTTAAAATGGATTTGGAGCATGGAGACGATTATCTCGGGATTGCAAGATAACCAAACAAAACTTTTAGTGGATTTCTACTTATTTTATTAAATATCATCTCCACCAAACAGGACAAGCTTGCATCTGTTATAGTTTTGGAGAAAAATGTGTTCATTTCATGTATGCGCGAAATGCCTTAAAAATGGCTTTAAAATGGATTTGGAGCATGGAGACGATTATCTCGGGATTGCAAGATAACCAAACAAAACTTTTAGTGGATTTCTACTTATTTTATTAAATATCATCTCCACCAAACAGGACAAGCTTGCATCTGTTATAGTTTTGGAGAAAAATGTGTTCATTTCATGTATGCGCGAAATGCCTTAAAAATGGCTTTAAAATGGATTTGGAGCATGGAGACGATTATCTCGGGATTGCAAGATAACCAAACAAAACTTTTAGTGGATTTCTACTTATTTTATTAAATATCATCTCCACCAAACAGGACAAGCTTGCATCTGTTATAGTTTTGGAGAAAAATGTGTTCATTTCATGTATGCGCGAAATGCCTTAAAAATGGCTTTAAAATGGATTTGGAGCATGGAGACGATTATCTCGGGATTGCAAGATAACCAAACAAAACTTTTAGTGGATTTCTACTTATTTTATTAAATATCATCTCCACCAAACAGGACAAGCTTGCATCTGTTATAGTTTTGGAGAAAAATGTGTTCATTTCATGTATGCGCGAAATGCCTTAAAAATGGCTTTAAAATGGATTTGGAGCATGGAGACGATTATCTCGGGATTGCAAGATAACCAAACAAAACTTTTAGTGGATTTCTACTTATTTTATTAAATATCATCTCCACCAAACAGGACAAGCTTGCATCTGTTATAGTTTTGGAGAAAAATGTGTTCATTTCATGTATGCGCGAAATGCCTTAAAAATGGCTTTAAAATGGATTTGGAGCATGGAGACGATTATCTCGGGATTGCAAGATAACCAAACAAAACTTTTAGTGGATTTCTACTTATTTTATTAAATATCATCTCCACCAAACAGGACAAGCTTGCATCTGTTATAGTTTTGGAGAAAAATGTGTTCATTTCATGTATGCGCGAAATGCCTTAAAAATGGCTTTAAAATGGATTTGGAGCATGGAGACGATTATCTCGGGATTGCAAGATAACCAAACAAAACTTTTAGTGGATTTCTACTTATTTTATTAAATATCATCTCCACCAAACAGGACAAGCTTGCATCTGTTATAGTTTTGGAGAAAAATGTGTTCATTTCATGTATGCGCGAAATGCCTTAAAAATGGCTTTAAAATGGATTTGGAGCATGGAGACGATTATCTCGGGATTGCAAGATAACCAAACAAAACTTTTAGTGGATTTCTACTTATTTTATTAAATATCATCTCCACCAAACAGGACAAGCTTGCATCTGTTATAGTTTTGGAGAAAAATGTGTTCATTTCATGTATGCGCGAAATGCCTTAAAAATGGCTTTAAAATGGATTTGGAGCATGGAGACGATTATCTCGGGATTGCAAGATAACCAAACAAAACTTTTAGTGGATTTCTACTTATTTTATTAAATATCATCTCCACCAAACAGGACAAGCTTGCATCTGTTATAGTTTTGGAGAAAAATGTGTTCATTTCATGTATGCGCGAAATGCCTTAAAAATGGCTTTAAAATGGATTTGGAGCATGGAGACGATTATCTCGGGATTGCAAGATAACCAAACAAAACTTTTAGTGGATTTCTACTTATTTTATTAAATATCATCTCCACCAAACAGGACAAGCTTGCATCTGTTATAGTTTTGGAGAAAAATGTGTTCATTTCATGTATGCGCGAAATGCCTTAAAAATGGCTTTAAAATGGATTTGGAGCATGGAGACGATTATCTCGGGATTGCAAGATAACCAAACAAAACTTTTAGTGGATTTCTACTTATTTTATTAAATATCATCTCCACCAAACAGGACAAGCTTGCATCTGTTATAGTTTTGGAGAAAAATGTGTTCATTTCATGTATGCGCGAAATGCCTTAAAAATGGCTTTAAAATGGATTTGGAGCATGGAGACGATTATCTCGGGATTGCAAGATAACCAAACAAAACTTTTAGTGGATTTCTACTTATTTTATTAAATATCATCTCCACCAAACAGGACAAGCTTGCATCTGTTATAGTTTTGGAGAAAAATGTGTTCATTTCATGTATGCGCGAAATGCCTTAAAAATGGCTTTAAAATGGATTTGGAGCATGGAGACGATTATCTCGGGATTGCAAGATAACCAAACAAAACTTTTAGTGGATTTCTACTTATTTTATTAAATATCATCTCCACCAAACAGGACAAGCTTGCATCTGTTATAGTTTTGGAGAAAAATGTGTTCATTTCATGTATGCGCGAAATGCCTTAAAAATGGCTTTAAAATGGATTTGGAGCATGGAGACGATTATCTCGGGATTGCAAGATAACCAAACAAAACTTTTAGTGGATTTCTACTTATTTTATTAAATATCATCTCCACCAAACAGGACAAGCTTGCATCTGTTATAGTTTTGGAGAAAAATGTGTTCATTTCATGTATGCGCGAAATGCCTTAAAAATGGCTTTAAAATGGATTTGGAGCATGGAGACGATTATCTCGGGATTGCAAGATAACCAAACAAAACTTTTAGTGGATTTCTACTTATTTTATTAAATATCATCTCCACCAAACAGGACAAGCTTGCATCTGTTATAGTTTTGGAGAAAAATGTGTTCATTTCATGTATGCGCGAAATGCCTTAAAAATGGCTTTAAAATGGATTTGGAGCATGGAGACGATTATCTCGGGATTGCAAGATAACCAAACAAAACTTTTAGTGGATTTCTACTTATTTTATTAAATATCATCTCCACCAAACAGGACAAGCTTGCATCTGTTATAGTTTTGGAGAAAAATGTGTTCATTTCATGTATGCGCGAAATGCCTTAAAAATGGCTTTAAAATGGATTTGGAGCATGGAGACGATTATCTCGGGATTGCAAGATAACCAAACAAAACTTTTAGTGGATTTCTACTTATTTTATTAAATATCATCTCCACCAAACAGGACAAGCTTGCATCTGTTATAGTTTTGGAGAAAAATGTGTTCATTTCATGTATGCGCGAAATGCCTTAAAAATGGCTTTAAAATGGATTTGGAGCATGGAGACGATTATCTCGGGATTGCAAGATAACCAAACAAAACTTTTAGTGGATTTCTACTTATTTTATTAAATATCATCTCCACCAAACAGGACAAGCTTGCATCTGTTATAGTTTTGGAGAAAAATGTGTTCATTTCATGTATGCGCGAAATGCCTTAAAAATGGCTTTAAAATGGATTTGGAGCATGGAGACGATTATCTCGGGATTGCAAGATAACCAAACAAAACTTTTAGTGGATTTCTACTTATTTTATTAAATATCATCTCCACCAAACAGGACAAGCTTGCATCTGTTATAGTTTTGGAGAAAAATGTGTTCATTTCATGTATGCGCGAAATGCCTTAAAAATGGCTTTAAAATGGATTTGGAGCATGGAGACGATTATCTCGGGATTGCAAGATAACCAAACAAAACTTTTAGTGGATTTCTACTTATTTTATTAAATATCATCTCCACCAAACAGGACAAGCTTGCATCTGTTATAGTTTTGGAGAAAAATGTGTTCATTTCATGTATGCGCGAAATGCCTTAAAAATGGCTTTAAAATGGATTTGGAGCATGGAGACGATTATCTCGGGATTGCAAGATAACCAAACAAAACTTTTAGTGGATTTCTACTTATTTTATTAAATATCATCTCCACCAAACAGGACAAGCTTGCATCTGTTATAGTTTTGGAGAAAAATGTGTTCATTTCATGTATGCGCGAAATGCCTTAAAAATGGCTTTAAAATGGATTTGGAGCATGGAGACGATTATCTCGGGATTGCAAGATAACCAAACAAAACTTTTAGTGGATTTCTACTTATTTTATTAAATATCATCTCCACCAAACAGGACAAGCTTGCATCTGTTATAGTTTTGGAGAAAAATGTGTTCATTTCATGTATGCGCGAAATGCCTTAAAAATGGCTTTAAAATGGATTTGGAGCATGGAGACGATTATCTCGGGATTGCAAGATAACCAAACAAAACTTTTAGTGGATTTCTACTTATTTTATTAAATATCATCTCCACCAAACAGGACAAGCTTGCATCTGTTATAGTTTTGGAGAAAAATGTGTTCATTTCATGTATGCGCGAAATGCCTTAAAAATGGCTTTAAAATGGATTTGGAGCATGGAGACGATTATCTCGGGATTGCAAGATAACCAAACAAAACTTTTAGTGGATTTCTACTTATTTTATTAAATATCATCTCCACCAAACAGGACAAGCTTGCATCTGTTATAGTTTTGGAGAAAAATGTGTTCATTTCATGTATGCGCGAAATGCCTTAAAAATGGCTTTAAAATGGATTTGGAGCATGGAGACGATTATCTCGGGATTGCAAGATAACCAAACAAAACTTTTAGTGGATTTCTACTTATTTTATTAAATATCATCTCCACCAAACAGGACAAGCTTGCATCTGTTATAGTTTTGGAGAAAAATGTGTTCATTTCATGTATGCGCGAAATGCCTTAAAAATGGCTTTAAAATGGATTTGGAGCATGGAGACGATTATCTCGGGATTGCAAGATAACCAAACAAAACTTTTAGTGGATTTCTACTTATTTTATTAAATATCATCTCCACCAAACAGGACAAGCTTGCATCTGTTATAGTTTTGGAGAAAAATGTGTTCATTTCATGTATGCGCGAAATGCCTTAAAAATGGCTTTAAAATGGATTTGGAGCATGGAGACGATTATCTCGGGATTGCAAGATAACCAAACAAAACTTTTAGTGGATTTCTACTTATTTTATTAAATATCATCTCCACCAAACAGGACAAGCTTGCATCTGTTATAGTTTTGGAGAAAAATGTGTTCATTTCATGTATGCGCGAAATGCCTTAAAAATGGCTTTAAAATGGATTTGGAGCATGGAGACGATTATCTCGGGATTGCAAGATAACCAAACAAAACTTTTAGTGGATTTCTACTTATTTTATTAAATATCATCTCCACCAAACAGGACAAGCTTGCATCTGTTATAGTTTTGGAGAAAAATGTGTTCATTTCATGTATGCGCGAAATGCCTTAAAAATGGCTTTAAAATGGATTTGGAGCATGGAGACGATTATCTCGGGATTGCAAGATAACCAAACAAAACTTTTAGTGGATTTCTACTTATTTTATTAAATATCATCTCCACCAAACAGGACAAGCTTGCATCTGTTATAGTTTTGGAGAAAAATGTGTTCATTTCATGTATGCGCGAAATGCCTTAAAAATGGCTTTAAAATGGATTTGGAGCATGGAGACGATTATCTCGGGATTGCAAGATAACCAAACAAAACTTTTAGTGGATTTCTACTTATTTTATTAAATATCATCTCCACCAAACAGGACAAGCTTGCATCTGTTATAGTTTTGGAGAAAAATGTGTTCATTTCATGTATGCGCGAAATGCCTTAAAAATGGCTTTAAAATGGATTTGGAGCATGGAGACGATTATCTCGGGATTGCAAGATAACCAAACAAAACTTTTAGTGGATTTCTACTTATTTTATTAAATATCATCTCCACCAAACAGGACAAGCTTGCATCTGTTATAGTTTTGGAGAAAAATGTGTTCATTTCATGTATGCGCGAAATGCCTTAAAAATGGCTTTAAAATGGATTTGGAGCATGGAGACGATTATCTCGGGATTGCAAGATAACCAAACAAAACTTTTAGTGGATTTCTACTTATTTTATTAAATATCATCTCCACCAAACAGGACAAGCTTGCATCTGTTATAGTTTTGGAGAAAAATGTGTTCATTTCATGTATGCGCGAAATGCCTTAAAAATGGCTTTAAAATGGATTTGGAGCATGGAGACGATTATCTCGGGATTGCAAGATAACCAAACAAAACTTTTAGTGGATTTCTACTTATTTTATTAAATATCATCTCCACCAAACAGGACAAGCTTGCATCTGTTATAGTTTTGGAGAAAAATGTGTTCATTTCATGTATGCGCGAAATGCCTTAAAAATGGCTTTAAAATGGATTTGGAGCATGGAGACGATTATCTCGGGATTGCAAGATAACCAAACAAAACTTTTAGTGGATTTCTACTTATTTTATTAAATATCATCTCCACCAAACAGGACAAGCTTGCATCTGTTATAGTTTTGGAGAAAAATGTGTTCATTTCATGTATGCGCGAAATGCCTTAAAAATGGCTTTAAAATGGATTTGGAGCATGGAGACGATTATCTCGGGATTGCAAGATAACCAAACAAAACTTTTAGTGGATTTCTACTTATTTTATTAAATATCATCTCCACCAAACAGGACAAGCTTGCATCTGTTATAGTTTTGGAGAAAAATGTGTTCATTTCATGTATGCGCGAAATGCCTTAAAAATGGCTTTAAAATGGATTTGGAGCATGGAGACGATTATCTCGGGATTGCAAGATAACCAAACAAAACTTTTAGTGGATTTCTACTTATTTTATTAAATATCATCTCCACCAAACAGGACAAGCTTGCATCTGTTATAGTTTTGGAGAAAAATGTGTTCATTTCATGTATGCGCGAAATGCCTTAAAAATGGCTTTAAAATGGATTTGGAGCATGGAGACGATTATCTCGGGATTGCAAGATAACCAAACAAAACTTTTAGTGGATTTCTACTTATTTTATTAAATATCATCTCCACCAAACAGGACAAGCTTGCATCTGTTATAGTTTTGGAGAAAAATGTGTTCATTTCATGTATGCGCGAAATGCCTTAAAAATGGCTTTAAAATGGATTTGGAGCATGGAGACGATTATCTCGGGATTGCAAGATAACCAAACAAAACTTTTAGTGGATTTCTACTTATTTTATTAAATATCATCTCCACCAAACAGGACAAGCTTGCATCTGTTATAGTTTTGGAGAAAAATGTGTTCATTTCATGTATGCGCGAAATGCCTTAAAAATGGCTTTAAAATGGATTTGGAGCATGGAGACGATTATCTCGGGATTGCAAGATAACCAAACAAAACTTTTAGTGGATTTCTACTTATTTTATTAAATATCATCTCCACCAAACAGGACAAGCTTGCATCTGTTATAGTTTTGGAGAAAAATGTGTTCATTTCATGTATGCGCGAAATGCCTTAAAAATGGCTTTAAAATGGATTTGGAGCATGGAGACGATTATCTCGGGATTGCAAGATAACCAAACAAAACTTTTAGTGGATTTCTACTTATTTTATTAAATATCATCTCCACCAAACAGGACAAGCTTGCATCTGTTATAGTTTTGGAGAAAAATGTGTTCATTTCATGTATGCGCGAAATGCCTTAAAAATGGCTTTAAAATGGATTTGGAGCATGGAGACGATTATCTCGGGATTGCAAGATAACCAAACAAAACTTTTAGTGGATTTCTACTTATTTTATTAAATATCATCTCCACCAAACAGGACAAGCTTGCATCTGTTATAGTTTTGGAGAAAAATGTGTTCATTTCATGTATGCGCGAAATGCCTTAAAAATGGCTTTAAAATGGATTTGGAGCATGGAGACGATTATCTCGGGATTGCAAGATAACCAAACAAAACTTTTAGTGGATTTCTACTTATTTTATTAAATATCATCTCCACCAAACAGGACAAGCTTGCATCTGTTATAGTTTTGGAGAAAAATGTGTTCATTTCATGTATGCGCGAAATGCCTTAAAAATGGCTTTAAAATGGATTTGGAGCATGGAGACGATTATCTCGGGATTGCAAGATAACCAAACAAAACTTTTAGTGGATTTCTACTTATTTTATTAAATATCATCTCCACCAAACAGGACAAGCTTGCATCTGTTATAGTTTTGGAGAAAAATGTGTTCATTTCATGTATGCGCGAAATGCCTTAAAAATGGCTTTAAAATGGATTTGGAGCATGGAGACGATTATCTCGGGATTGCAAGATAACCAAACAAAACTTTTAGTGGATTTCTACTTATTTTATTAAATATCATCTCCACCAAACAGGACAAGCTTGCATCTGTTATAGTTTTGGAGAAAAATGTGTTCATTTCATGTATGCGCGAAATGCCTTAAAAATGGCTTTAAAATGGATTTGGAGCATGGAGACGATTATCTCGGGATTGCAAGATAACCAAACAAAACTTTTAGTGGATTTCTACTTATTTTATTAAATATCATCTCCACCAAACAGGACAAGCTTGCATCTGTTATAGTTTTGGAGAAAAATGTGTTCATTTCATGTATGCGCGAAATGCCTTAAAAATGGCTTTAAAATGGATTTGGAGCATGGAGACGATTATCTCGGGATTGCAAGATAACCAAACAAAACTTTTAGTGGATTTCTACTTATTTTATTAAATATCATCTCCACCAAACAGGACAAGCTTGCATCTGTTATAGTTTTGGAGAAAAATGTGTTCATTTCATGTATGCGCGAAATGCCTTAAAAATGGCTTTAAAATGGATTTGGAGCATGGAGACGATTATCTCGGGATTGCAAGATAACCAAACAAAACTTTTAGTGGATTTCTACTTATTTTATTAAATATCATCTCCACCAAACAGGACAAGCTTGCATCTGTTATAGTTTTGGAGAAAAATGTGTTCATTTCATGTATGCGCGAAATGCCTTAAAAATGGCTTTAAAATGGATTTGGAGCATGGAGACGATTATCTCGGGATTGCAAGATAACCAAACAAAACTTTTAGTGGATTTCTACTTATTTTATTAAATATCATCTCCACCAAACAGGACAAGCTTGCATCTGTTATAGTTTTGGAGAAAAATGTGTTCATTTCATGTATGCGCGAAATGCCTTAAAAATGGCTTTAAAATGGATTTGGAGCATGGAGACGATTATCTCGGGATTGCAAGATAACCAAACAAAACTTTTAGTGGATTTCTACTTATTTTATTAAATATCATCTCCACCAAACAGGACAAGCTTGCATCTGTTATAGTTTTGGAGAAAAATGTGTTCATTTCATGTATGCGCGAAATGCCTTAAAAATGGCTTTAAAATGGATTTGGAGCATGGAGACGATTATCTCGGGATTGCAAGATAACCAAACAAAACTTTTAGTGGATTTCTACTTATTTTATTAAATATCATCTCCACCAAACAGGACAAGCTTGCATCTGTTATAGTTTTGGAGAAAAATGTGTTCATTTCATGTATGCGCGAAATGCCTTAAAAATGGCTTTAAAATGGATTTGGAGCATGGAGACGATTATCTCGGGATTGCAAGATAACCAAACAAAACTTTTAGTGGATTTCTACTTATTTTATTAAATATCATCTCCACCAAACAGGACAAGCTTGCATCTGTTATAGTTTTGGAGAAAAATGTGTTCATTTCATGTATGCGCGAAATGCCTTAAAAATGGCTTTAAAATGGATTTGGAGCATGGAGACGATTATCTCGGGATTGCAAGATAACCAAACAAAACTTTTAGTGGATTTCTACTTATTTTATTAAATATCATCTCCACCAAACAGGACAAGCTTGCATCTGTTATAGTTTTGGAGAAAAATGTGTTCATTTCATGTATGCGCGAAATGCCTTAAAAATGGCTTTAAAATGGATTTGGAGCATGGAGACGATTATCTCGGGATTGCAAGATAACCAAACAAAACTTTTAGTGGATTTCTACTTATTTTATTAAATATCATCTCCACCAAACAGGACAAGCTTGCATCTGTTATAGTTTTGGAGAAAAATGTGTTCATTTCATGTATGCGCGAAATGCCTTAAAAATGGCTTTAAAATGGATTTGGAGCATGGAGACGATTATCTCGGGATTGCAAGATAACCAAACAAAACTTTTAGTGGATTTCTACTTATTTTATTAAATATCATCTCCACCAAACAGGACAAGCTTGCATCTGTTATAGTTTTGGAGAAAAATGTGTTCATTTCATGTATGCGCGAAATGCCTTAAAAATGGCTTTAAAATGGATTTGGAGCATGGAGACGATTATCTCGGGATTGCAAGATAACCAAACAAAACTTTTAGTGGATTTCTACTTATTTTATTAAATATCATCTCCACCAAACAGGACAAGCTTGCATCTGTTATAGTTTTGGAGAAAAATGTGTTCATTTCATGTATGCGCGAAATGCCTTAAAAATGGCTTTAAAATGGATTTGGAGCATGGAGACGATTATCTCGGGATTGCAAGATAACCAAACAAAACTTTTAGTGGATTTCTACTTATTTTATTAAATATCATCTCCACCAAACAGGACAAGCTTGCATCTGTTATAGTTTTGGAGAAAAATGTGTTCATTTCATGTATGCGCGAAATGCCTTAAAAATGGCTTTAAAATGGATTTGGAGCATGGAGACGATTATCTCGGGATTGCAAGATAACCAAACAAAACTTTTAGTGGATTTCTACTTATTTTATTAAATATCATCTCCACCAAACAGGACAAGCTTGCATCTGTTATAGTTTTGGAGAAAAATGTGTTCATTTCATGTATGCGCGAAATGCCTTAAAAATGGCTTTAAAATGGATTTGGAGCATGGAGACGATTATCTCGGGATTGCAAGATAACCAAACAAAACTTTTAGTGGATTTCTACTTATTTTATTAAATATCATCTCCACCAAACAGGACAAGCTTGCATCTGTTATAGTTTTGGAGAAAAATGTGTTCATTTCATGTATGCGCGAAATGCCTTAAAAATGGCTTTAAAATGGATTTGGAGCATGGAGACGATTATCTCGGGATTGCAAGATAACCAAACAAAACTTTTAGTGGATTTCTACTTATTTTATTAAATATCATCTCCACCAAACAGGACAAGCTTGCATCTGTTATAGTTTTGGAGAAAAATGTGTTCATTTCATGTATGCGCGAAATGCCTTAAAAATGGCTTTAAAATGGATTTGGAGCATGGAGACGATTATCTCGGGATTGCAAGATAACCAAACAAAACTTTTAGTGGATTTCTACTTATTTTATTAAATATCATCTCCACCAAACAGGACAAGCTTGCATCTGTTATAGTTTTGGAGAAAAATGTGTTCATTTCATGTATGCGCGAAATGCCTTAAAAATGGCTTTAAAATGGATTTGGAGCATGGAGACGATTATCTCGGGATTGCAAGATAACCAAACAAAACTTTTAGTGGATTTCTACTTATTTTATTAAATATCATCTCCACCAAACAGGACAAGCTTGCATCTGTTATAGTTTTGGAGAAAAATGTGTTCATTTCATGTATGCGCGAAATGCCTTAAAAATGGCTTTAAAATGGATTTGGAGCATGGAGACGATTATCTCGGGATTGCAAGATAACCAAACAAAACTTTTAGTGGATTTCTACTTATTTTATTAAATATCATCTCCACCAAACAGGACAAGCTTGCATCTGTTATAGTTTTGGAGAAAAATGTGTTCATTTCATGTATGCGCGAAATGCCTTAAAAATGGCTTTAAAATGGATTTGGAGCATGGAGACGATTATCTCGGGATTGCAAGATAACCAAACAAAACTTTTAGTGGATTTCTACTTATTTTATTAAATATCATCTCCACCAAACAGGACAAGCTTGCATCTGTTATAGTTTTGGAGAAAAATGTGTTCATTTCATGTATGCGCGAAATGCCTTAAAAATGGCTTTAAAATGGATTTGGAGCATGGAGACGATTATCTCGGGATTGCAAGATAACCAAACAAAACTTTTAGTGGATTTCTACTTATTTTATTAAATATCATCTCCACCAAACAGGACAAGCTTGCATCTGTTATAGTTTTGGAGAAAAATGTGTTCATTTCATGTATGCGCGAAATGCCTTAAAAATGGCTTTAAAATGGATTTGGAGCATGGAGACGATTATCTCGGGATTGCAAGATAACCAAACAAAACTTTTAGTGGATTTCTACTTATTTTATTAAATATCATCTCCACCAAACAGGACAAGCTTGCATCTGTTATAGTTTTGGAGAAAAATGTGTTCATTTCATGTATGCGCGAAATGCCTTAAAAATGGCTTTAAAATGGATTTGGAGCATGGAGACGATTATCTCGGGATTGCAAGATAACCAAACAAAACTTTTAGTGGATTTCTACTTATTTTATTAAATATCATCTCCACCAAACAGGACAAGCTTGCATCTGTTATAGTTTTGGAGAAAAATGTGTTCATTTCATGTATGCGCGAAATGCCTTAAAAATGGCTTTAAAATGGATTTGGAGCATGGAGACGATTATCTCGGGATTGCAAGATAACCAAACAAAACTTTTAGTGGATTTCTACTTATTTTATTAAATATCATCTCCACCAAACAGGACAAGCTTGCATCTGTTATAGTTTTGGAGAAAAATGTGTTCATTTCATGTATGCGCGAAATGCCTTAAAAATGGCTTTAAAATGGATTTGGAGCATGGAGACGATTATCTCGGGATTGCAAGATAACCAAACAAAACTTTTAGTGGATTTCTACTTATTTTATTAAATATCATCTCCACCAAACAGGACAAGCTTGCATCTGTTATAGTTTTGGAGAAAAATGTGTTCATTTCATGTATGCGCGAAATGCCTTAAAAATGGCTTTAAAATGGATTTGGAGCATGGAGACGATTATCTCGGGATTGCAAGATAACCAAACAAAACTTTTAGTGGATTTCTACTTATTTTATTAAATATCATCTCCACCAAACAGGACAAGCTTGCATCTGTTATAGTTTTGGAGAAAAATGTGTTCATTTCATGTATGCGCGAAATGCCTTAAAAATGGCTTTAAAATGGATTTGGAGCATGGAGACGATTATCTCGGGATTGCAAGATAACCAAACAAAACTTTTAGTGGATTTCTACTTATTTTATTAAATATCATCTCCACCAAACAGGACAAGCTTGCATCTGTTATAGTTTTGGAGAAAAATGTGTTCATTTCATGTATGCGCGAAATGCCTTAAAAATGGCTTTAAAATGGATTTGGAGCATGGAGACGATTATCTCGGGATTGCAAGATAACCAAACAAAACTTTTAGTGGATTTCTACTTATTTTATTAAATATCATCTCCACCAAACAGGACAAGCTTGCATCTGTTATAGTTTTGGAGAAAAATGTGTTCATTTCATGTATGCGCGAAATGCCTTAAAAATGGCTTTAAAATGGATTTGGAGCATGGAGACGATTATCTCGGGATTGCAAGATAACCAAACAAAACTTTTAGTGGATTTCTACTTATTTTATTAAATATCATCTCCACCAAACAGGACAAGCTTGCATCTGTTATAGTTTTGGAGAAAAATGTGTTCATTTCATGTATGCGCGAAATGCCTTAAAAATGGCTTTAAAATGGATTTGGAGCATGGAGACGATTATCTCGGGATTGCAAGATAACCAAACAAAACTTTTAGTGGATTTCTACTTATTTTATTAAATATCATCTCCACCAAACAGGACAAGCTTGCATCTGTTATAGTTTTGGAGAAAAATGTGTTCATTTCATGTATGCGCGAAATGCCTTAAAAATGGCTTTAAAATGGATTTGGAGCATGGAGACGATTATCTCGGGATTGCAAGATAACCAAACAAAACTTTTAGTGGATTTCTACTTATTTTATTAAATATCATCTCCACCAAACAGGACAAGCTTGCATCTGTTATAGTTTTGGAGAAAAATGTGTTCATTTCATGTATGCGCGAAATGCCTTAAAAATGGCTTTAAAATGGATTTGGAGCATGGAGACGATTATCTCGGGATTGCAAGATAACCAAACAAAACTTTTAGTGGATTTCTACTTATTTTATTAAATATCATCTCCACCAAACAGGACAAGCTTGCATCTGTTATAGTTTTGGAGAAAAATGTGTTCATTTCATGTATGCGCGAAATGCCTTAAAAATGGCTTTAAAATGGATTTGGAGCATGGAGACGATTATCTCGGGATTGCAAGATAACCAAACAAAACTTTTAGTGGATTTCTACTTATTTTATTAAATATCATCTCCACCAAACAGGACAAGCTTGCATCTGTTATAGTTTTGGAGAAAAATGTGTTCATTTCATGTATGCGCGAAATGCCTTAAAAATGGCTTTAAAATGGATTTGGAGCATGGAGACGATTATCTCGGGATTGCAAGATAACCAAACAAAACTTTTAGTGGATTTCTACTTATTTTATTAAATATCATCTCCACCAAACAGGACAAGCTTGCATCTGTTATAGTTTTGGAGAAAAATGTGTTCATTTCATGTATGCGTCGAAATGCCTTAAAAATGGCTTTAAAATGGATTTGGAGCATGGAGACGATTATCTCGGGATTGCAAGATAACCAAACAAAACTTTTAGTGGATTTCTACTTATTTTATTAAATATCATCTCCACCAAACAGGACAAGCTTGCATCTGTTATAGTTTTGGAGAAAAATGTGTTCATTTCATGTATGCGCGAAATGCCTTAAAAATGGCTTTAAAATGGATTTGGAGCATGGAGACGATTATCTCGGGATTGCAAGATAACCAAACAAAACTTTTAGTGGATTTCTACTTATTTTATTAAATATCATCTCCACCAAACAGGACAAGCTTGCATCTGTTATAGTTTTGGAGAAAAATGTGTTCATTTCATGTATGCGCGAAATGCCTTAAAAATGGCTTTAAAATGGATTTGGAGCATGGAGACGATTATCTCGGGATTGCAAGATAACCAAACAAAACTTTTAGTGGATTTCTACTTATTTTATTAAATATCATCTCCACCAAACAGGACAAGCTTGCATCTGTTATAGTTTTGGAGAAAAATGTGTTCATTTCATGTATGCGCGAAATGCCTTAAAAATGGCTTTAAAATGGATTTGGAGCATGGAGACGATTATCTCGGGATTGCAAGATAACCAAACAAAACTTTTAGTGGATTTCTACTTATTTTATTAAATATCATCTCCACCAAACAGGACAAGCTTGCATCTGTTATAGTTTTGGAGAAAAATGTGTTCATTTCATGTATGCGCGAAATGCCTTAAAAATGGCTTTAAAATGGATTTGGAGCATGGAGACGATTATCTCGGGATTGCAAGATAATCAAACAAAACTTTTAGTGGATTTCTACTTATTTTATTAAATATCATCTCCACCAAACAGGACAAGCTTGCATCTGTTATAGTTTTGGAGAAAAATGTGTTCATTTCATGTATGCGCGAAATGCCTTAAAAATGGCTTTAAAATGGATTTGGAGCATGGAGACGATTATCTCGGGATTGCAAGATAACCAAACAAAACTTTTAGTGGATTTCTACTTATTTTATTAAATATCATCTCCACCAAACAGGACAAGCTTGCATCTGTTATAGTTTTGGAGAAAAATGTGTTCATTTCATGTATGCGCGAAATGCCTTAAAAATGGCTTTAAAATGGATTTGGAGCATGGAGACGATTATCTCGGGATTGCAAGATAACCAAACAAAACTTTTAGTGGATTTCTACTTATTTTATTAAATATCATCTCCACCAAACAGGACAAGCTTGCATCTGTTATAGTTTTGGAGAAAAATGTGTTCATTTCATGTATGCGCGAAATGCCTTAAAAATGGCTTTAAAATGGATTTGGAGCATGGAGACGATTATCTCGGGATTGCAAGATAACCAAACAAAACTTTTAGTGGATTTCTACTTATTTTATTAATAGTGATGAGCGAGCATGCTTGTCACTACTCGGTACTCGCACGAGTATCACTGTACTCGGGCTGCTCGGCGGGGACCGAGTAATCTCGCGATACTCGTGCTTTACTCGTGGTCTTCATTTCTGCATGTTGGCGCTCTTTTGAGAGCCAGCCCTCATGCAGGGATTGGCTGGCAGACCACTGCAATGCCACAGCCCTGTTAGTTGTGGAATTGCAGTGATTGGCCGGCCTGCACAGCGTCACCGAGCCTTTATATCGGCCGGCGCGCTGTGCTCTGCTCACAGCTATTCTGACAGTGAGTGTAGGGAGAGTGTCGCTGATTCAGGGAAAGCTTTGCGGCCCTTTATAGCTTTTTCAGTTGCAGGGCTGCAAACAGTGTGACCAAAAGTCCTTCTCAGGACTATTCTAGTTGTATACAGGCAGGCAGGGTATAGCCAGGTCGGAGTACAGTAGCAGAGTCCTTCTCAGGACTATTGTTGCTATATACAGGCAGGGTATAGCCAGGTCTGAATACAGGCTAGTGACCAAAAGAGTCCTTGTCAGGACTATTGTAGCAGTATACAGGCAGGCAGGCAGGCAGGGTAGTGGTGACCGTATACCAGCCTTCATATCTGGGGCTGGTGTACACAGTGTAAAACAGTCCAGATAGTGTCTGACTTGTCTGTACTGTAATTGTCGCTCCCCAAAAAAACCTGTTAGTAGGTTATTATTGCGTCCGTGCTTGGTTTTTAAAACCGCACGTGTGTGCCTGTTGGTGGCAGCGTACAGGTGCACTGGTGTGCGTTTACCAAACTATTATATAACGCACAAGTGTAGTGTATAATACACGTCAGTCAGCAGTGGCTGATAGTGTCAGAGTTCTTAATTTTTGCTCCTAAAACCTGTGTTAGGTTATTATTGCGTCCGTGCTTGGTTTTTAAAACCGCACGTGTGTGCCTGTTGGTGGCAGCGTACAGGTGCACTGGTGTGCGTTTACCAAACTATTATATAACGCACAAGTGTAGTGTATAATACACGTCAGTCAGCAGTGGCTGATAGTGTCAGAGTTCTTAATTTTTGCTCCTAAAACCTGTGTTAGGTTATTATTGCGTCCGTGCTTGGTTTTTAAAACCGCACGTGTGTGCCTGTTGGTGGCAGCGTACAGGTGCACTGGTGTGCGTTTACCAAACTATTATATAACGCACAAGTGTAGTGTATAATACACGTCAGTCAGCAGTGGCTGATAGTGTCAGAGTTCTTAATTTTTGCTCCTAAAACCTGTGTTAGGTTATTATTGCGTCCGTGCTTGGTTTTTAAAACCGCACGTGTGTGCCTGTTGGTGGCAGCGTACAGGTGCACTGGTGTGCGTTTACCAAACTATTATATAACGCACAAGTGTAGTGTATAATACACGTCAGTCAGCAGTGGCTGATAGTGTCAGAGTTCTTAATTTTTGCTCCTAAAACCTGTGTTAGGTTATTATTGCGTCCGTGCTTGGTTTTTAAAACCGCACGTGTGTGCCTGTTGGTGGCAGCGTACAGGTGCACTGGTGTGCGTTTACCAAACTATTATATAACGCACAAGTGTAGTGTATAATACACGTCAGTCAGCAGTGGCTGATAGTGTCAGAGTTCTTAATTTTTGCTCATAAAACCTGTGTTAGGTTATTATTGCGTCCGTGCTTGGTTTTTAAAACCGCACGTGTGTGCCTGTTGGTGGCAGCGTACAGGTGCACTGGTGTGCGTTTACCAAACTATTATATAACGCACAAGTGTAGTGTATAATACACGTCAGTCAGCAGTGGCTGATAGTGTCAGAGTTCTTAATTTTTGCTCCTAAAACCTGTGTTAGGTTATTATTGCGTCCGTGCTTGGTTTTTAAAACCGCACGTGTGTGCCTGTTGGTGGCAGCGTACAGGTGCACTGGTGTGCGTTTACCAAACTATTATATAACGCACAAGTGTAGTGTATAATACACGTCAGTCAGCAGTGGCTGATAGTGTCAGAGTTCTTAATTTTTGCTCCTAAAACCTGTGTTAGGTTATTATTGCGTCCGTGCTTGGTTTTTAAAACCGCACGTGTGTGCCTGTTGGTGGCAGCGTACAGGTGCACTGGTGTGCGTTTACCAAACTATTATATAACGCACAAGTGTAGTGTATAATACACGTCAGTCAGCAGTGGCTGATAGTGTCAGAGTTCTTAATTTTTGCTCCTAAAACCTGTGTTAGGTTATTATTGCGTCCGTGCTTGGTTTTTAAAACCGCACGTGTGTGCCTGTTGGTGGCAGCGTACAGGTGCACTGGTGTGCAATTTCCAGAAACTTTGATATAACGCACAAGTAGTGAATATACACGTCAGCAGTGCACAGCATTGCAAAATGCGCAAGGGCATTGGCAAGGAACAAGGAAGTGGACGTGATGGTGGTGCAGGCAGAGGCCGAGGTCGTGGGCAAGCTCTAATTTCGCCACAACAAAGGGCCACATCTAGTCGCTCGCACGTCCTGTCCCAAATTCTTGGGGACCGCAGCAGTACACCGCTCTTGAACCAAGACCAGTGTCAACAGGTTGTTAGTTGGATAGCGGATAATGCTTCCAGTCAGATTGGCACCACCACAAACACTCTGTCTTCCACACGGTCAAGTGTCAGTAGCCGTGATACTGCACCGCACATTTCTGAACCTGATCCTCCTTCCTACCACCAGGCTGAGTACACGTCCTCCTCGGACATTAATGATCCCACACTTGGACACTCGGAAGAGCTGTTCACGTTTCCATTCACACATTCTGGCCTCTCGCCAGCTCATATTGAAGTGGGTCATGAGGAGATCGTCTGTACAGATAGCCAAATATTTGAGCAGCCACGTTCTCACGAAGTTGGCAACGTGTCTCAACAAGTGGTGGACGATGATGAGACACAATTGTCAGCAAGTCAGGAGGAGGAGCAGGGTGCGGAAGAGGAAGACGACGTGGTGGATGATCCAGTAACTGACCCAACCTTGCAGGAGGATATGCAGAGCGAGGACAGCAGTGCACAGGGGGAGGGAGGCGTAGCATCACAACAGGCAGTAAGAAGCAGGGTGGTGGTCCCAGGCAGAAGTCAGGCAACCGTTCCCCGTAACAACACGACGACACAAGGTGCCTGTACAAATGTTAGGTCTTCACGAGTCTGGCAGTTTTTTAAGTTGGATCCAGATGATTCAAAAAAGGCCATTTGCAACACCTGCCGTGCCAGCATCAGCAGGGGTACCAAAACTAGCAGCCTGACCACCACCAGCATGATCAGGCACATGTCAGCCAAGCACCCGACTTTGTGGGAAGTACAACAGAGTCGAGGAGCAGTGCTTGCTGATGTCACTGCTACGTCTTCGCTGGTTGTGCATGCGAGCCAATCCTCTGTCCATGCTGCCTGCGAACAAGCCTCCTCCACTCCTGCACCTGCAGTTGCCTACGCAGAAAGAACACCATCATCAAGCACGTCCTTGTCCCAGCGCAGCGTTCAGTTATCCATTCAGCAAACCTTTGAACGCAGGCGCAAATACACTGCCAACACCCCACATGCCACAGTTCTAAATGCTAACATTTCGCGACTGCTTGCGCTGGAAATGTTGCCTTTTAGGCTGGTGGAGACAGAAGCATTCCGTGACCTGATGGCGGCAGCTGTCCCACGTTACTCGGTCCCCAGCCGCCACTATTTCTCCCGGTGTGCCGTCCCCGCGTTGCATAACCACGTGTCACAAAACATCACACGTGCCATGAACAACGCTGTTTCACCCAAAGTCCACCTAACCACAGACACGTGGACAAGTGCTTGTGGGCAAGGCCGCTACATCTCGTTGACGGCACACTGGGTTAATATTGTGGAAGCTGGGACCCAGTCTGAGCGAGGGACGGAACACGTCCTTCCCACACCAAGGTTTGCAGGCCCTACCTCAGTCAGTGTTTCACCCACACTCTACAGCTCCGGAATGTCATGCTCTTCAGCCTCCTCCTCCTCCTGCGCATCCTCATCCACTGTGCCCTCCACACCAGTCACAAGCTGGAAGCACTGCAGCACTGCCTCGGCGAAGCGGCAACAGGCTGTGCTGAAGCTAATCTGCATAGGTGACAAACCCCACAATGCAGAAGAGCTGTGGACAGCTCTGAAACAGCAGGCAGATCACTGGCTCACACCTCTGAACCTAAAGCCAGGAAAGGTCGTTTGTGACAATGGCCGGAACCTGGTGGCGGCTTTGAGGCGAGGCCAGCTGACACATGTTCCATGCGTGGCCCATGTGCTCAACCTCGTGGTTCAGCGGTTTATAAAGTCATACCCAGAGCTGTCTGATCTGCTGGTAAAAGTTCGCCGCCTGTCTGCACATTTTCGAAAGTCACCTACTGCTTCAGCCGGCCTTGCCGGCTTTCAGCGCCGTTTGCATCTTCCGGCTCACAGACTGGTGTGTGATGTCCCCACGCGTTGGAATTCAACTCTGCACATGTTGGTCAGGATATGTGAGCAGAAGAGGGCAGTTGTTGAGTACCTGCATCACCTAAGCCGTCGGGAAATGGGTCAAACTCCACACATAACACCTGAGGAGTGGAGATGGATGTCAGACCTATGTACCATCCTCCAAAACTTTGAGGACTCCACCAAGATGGTGAGTGGTGATGACGCCATTATTAGCGTCACCATACCGCTACTCTGCCTTCTAAAACGGTCCCTTTTGAAAAACAAACATGATGCATTGCAGGCGGAGCGCGATGAGTTGCAGCAAGAAACAGTAGTGGGTGTGGGTGATAACACACAGCCCAGCCTCGTCTCATCACAACGTGCAGTGGAGGACTATGACGAGGAGGAGGATGAAGACATGGAGCAACTCTCCGGCCAAATTGAGGATATGACATGCACACCAGTCATATCCTCGATTCAGCGTGGCTGGCCAGAGGACAGGGTAGATGAGGAGGAGGAGGAGGAGGAGGAGGAGGAGGACAGCATGTTCAGTCATCTTGTTGGTCAGGCTACTGAAGTCCTGGCTGTTAAGAGTCTGGCGCACATGGCTGACTTTATGGTAAGCTGCCTGTCTCGTGACCCTCGCGTTAAGAACATCTTGGCCGACAATCATTACTGGTTGGTAACACTGTTAGACCCACGCTACAAGGAGAACTTTTTGTCTCTTATTCCCGTGGATGAGAGGTCAACCAAAATGCAGCAGTTTCGGAAGGCCATACTCACGGAAGTAGGCAAAGCATTCCCCTCACAAAACGCTAGCGGCATAGGTCAGGAATCAGTGGACAACCGAGGCGTACAGCCGAGAGAGGCACAAGTCCAATCCGCCAGAGGTAGGGGAACAGTCTTTAAGATGTGGGACAGTTTTCTCAGCCCCTCACGTACCACAGCCCCTGAGGTGCGGGGTAGTGCCACAAGAAATCCTAAGTTTGCCCAGATGCTGAAGGAGTACCTTGCAGATCGAACAACTGTACTCCGACATTCCTCTGTGCCTTACAATTATTGGGTATCCAAGCTGGACACGTGGCATGAATTGGCTCTCTACGCCTTGGAAGTCCTGGCCTGCCCTGCTGCTAGCGTTTTGTCAGAGCGTGTTTTTAGTGCCGCAGGTGGAATCATTACAGATAAACGCACCCGCCTGTCAACTGAAAATGCTGACAGGCTGACTCTGATAAAGATGAACAAGGGTTGGATTGGGCCAGACTTCACCACACCACCAGCAAATGAGAGCGGAATTTAAAGTTTGCCATGTACCTCCACTCACCCATGGGTACACTTCTCGACTTTGGATAATCGCTGGACTGCTCCTCCTTCTCCTCATGCGCCATCATGATGACCGTTACAATAGTTAGGTCTTTGTTTCAGGTATACCCCCAGTGGTAAATTTTTTCGCCCATTCTTTGCAGAATGGACATTACAACGACAGGAGACCCGCTCCTTTGCAATGGGAACAATGTTTTGAGGCCCTCATGCACGTCTCTACCCAGGGACAACGTGTAGCCTCCCAATTTTTGGCTGCCCTGCCTAAGGGCTATACTGAAATACACCCACTTCCTTAAAATGGACACTTAATGTTTTGAGGCCCTCATGCACGTCTCTACCCAGGGACAATGTGGAGCCTCCCAATTTTTGGCTGCCCTGGCAAAGGGCTATACTGAAATAGACCCACTTCCTTACAATGGGCACTTCAGGTTTAAAGGCCATCATGCACGTCTCTACCCAGGGACAATGTGGAGCCTCCCAATTTTTGGCTGCCCTGCCTAAGGGCTATACTGAAATACACCCACTTCCTTAAAATGGACACTTAATGTTTTGAGGCCCTCATGCACGTCTCTACCCAGGGACAATGTGGAGCCTCCCAATTTTTGGCTGCCCTGCCTAAGGGCTATACTATAATACACCCACTTCCTGACAATGGACACTTAATGTTTTGAGGCCCTCATGCACGTCTGTATGCAGGGGCATTGGTGAACCTCACAATTTAGGACTGCCCTGGCAAAGGAAAATACTACAAAGACTCACTTCCTCAAAATGGGCACATTAGACTCAAGAGGCCTTCATGTACGTCTCTTCTCAGGGACATCGGAGTGCCACACAATGTTTTCACGTAAAATCTTTCATGTATTGATCTCAAAAAGTAACATACACCAGATCTATCTCACTATTGGGTATGTGCCCTTAACATTTCCGCCATGAAAAATCATTTTGGGGTCATTTTGGAAGGTTTTCTGGTGAGTCCGTAAAAATGGCGTAAAACGCGGACAAAATTGTTCACAGCTGTGACTTTTGAGTGATAAATGCTTCAAGGGGTCTTCCCCATGCTGTTGCCATGTCATTTGAGCACTCTTCTGAGACTTTTGTGACATTTTTAGGGTTTCTCCATGCTGCCGGGAGGTCATTTCACAAAAATACTCGGGTCTCCCATAGGATAACATTGGGCTCGTTGCTCGGGCCGAGTACACGAGTATCTTGGGAGGCTCGGCCCGAGCTTCGAGCACCCGAGCTTTTTAGTACTCGCTCATCACTATTTATTAAATATCATCTCCACCAAACAGGACAAGCTTGCATCTGTTATAGTTTTGGAGAAAAATGTGTTCATTTCATGTATGCGCGAAATGCCTTAAAAATGGCTTTAAAATGGATTTGGAGCATGGAGACGATTATCTCGGGATTGCAAGATAACCAAACAAAACTTTTAGTGGATTTCTACTTATTTTATTAAATATCATCTCCACCAAACAGGACAAGCTTGCATCTGTTATAGTTTTGGAGAAAAATGTGTTCATTTCATGTATGCGCGAAATGCCTTAAAAATGGCTTTAAAATGGATTTGGAGCATGGAGACGATTATCTCGGGATTGCAAGATAACCAAACAAAACTTTTAGTGGATTTCTACTTATTTTATTAAATATCATCTCCACCAAACAGGACAAGCTTGCATCTGTTATAGTTTTGGAGAAAAATGTGTTCATTTCATGTATGCGCGAAATGCCTTAAAAATGGCTTTAAAATGGATTTGGAGCATGGAGACGATTATCTCGGGATTGCAAGATAACCAAACAAAACTTTTAGTGGATTTCTACTTATTTTATTAAATATCATCTCCACCAAACAGGACAAGCTTGCATCTGTTATAGTTTTGGAGAAAAATGTGTTCATTTCATGTATGCGCGAAATGCCTTAAAAATGGCTTTAAAATGGATTTGGAGCATGGAGACGATTATCTCGGGATTGCAAGATAACCAAACAAAACTTTTAGTGGATTTCTACTTATTTTATTAAATATCATCTCCACCAAACAGGACAAGCTTGCATCTGTTATAGTTTTGGAGAAAAATGTGTTCATTTCATGTATGCGCGAAATGCCTTAAAAATGGCTTTAAAATGGATTTGGAGCATGGAGACGATTATCTCGGGATTGCAAGATAACCAAACAAAACTTTTAGTGGATTTCTACTTATTTTATTAAATATCATCTCCACCAAACAGGACAAGCTTGCATCTGTTATAGTTTTGGAGAAAAATGTGTTCATTTCATGTATGCGCGAAATGCCTTAAAAATGGCTTTAAAATGGATTTGGAGCATGGAGACGATTATCTCGGGATTGCAAGATAACCAAACAAAACTTTTAGTGGATTTCTACTTATTTTATTAAATATCATCTCCACCAAACAGGACAAGCTTGCATCTGTTATAGTTTTGGAGAAAAATGTGTTCATTTCATGTATGCGCGAAATGCCTTAAAAATGGCTTTAAAATGGATTTGGAGCATGGAGACGATTATCTCGGGATTGCAAGATAATCAAACAAAACTTTTAGTGGATTTCTACTTATTTTATTAAATATCATCTCCACCAAACAGGACAAGCTTGCATCTGTTATAGTTTTGGAGAAAAATGTGTTCATTTCATGTATGCGCGAAATGCCTTAAAAATGGCTTTAAAATGGATTTGGAGCATGGAGACGATTATCTCGGGATTGCAAGATAACCAAACAAAACTTTTAGTGGATTTCTACTTATTTTATTAAATATCATCTCCACCAAACAGGACAAGCTTGCATCTGTTATAGTTTTGGAGAAAAATGTGTTCATTTCATGTATGCGCGAAATGCCTTAAAAATGGCTTTAAAATGGATTTGGAGCATGGAGACGATTATCTCGGGATTGCAAGATAACCAAACAAAACTTTTAGTGGATTTCTACTTATTTTATTAAATATCATCTCCACCAAACAGGACAAGCTTGCATCTGTTATAGTTTTGGAGAAAAATGTGTTCATTTCATGTATGCGCGAAATGCCTTAAAAATGGCTTTAAAATGGATTTGGAGCATGGAGACGATTATCTCGGGATTGCAAGATAACCAAACAAAACTTTTAGTGGATTTCTACTTATTTTATTAAATATCATCTCCACCAAACAGGACAAGCTTGCATCTGTTATAGTTTTGGAGAAAAATGTGTTCATTTCATGTATGCGCGAAATGCCTTAAAAATGGCTTTAAAATGGATTTGGAGCATGGAGACGATTATCTCGGGATTGCAAGATAACCAAACAAAACTTTTAGTGGATTTCTACTTATTTTATTAAATATCATCTCCACCAAACAGGACAAGCTTGCATCTGTTATAGTTTTGGAGAAAAATGTGTTCATTTCATGTATGCGCGAAATGCCTTAAAAATGGCTTTAAAATGGATTTGGAGCATGGAGACGATTATCTCGGGATTGCAAGATAACCAAACAAAACTTTTAGTGGATTTCTACTTATTTTATTAAATATCATCTCCACCAAACAGGACAAGCTTGCATCTGTTATAGTTTTGGAGAAAAATGTGTTCATTTCATGTATGCGGGAAATGCCTTAAAAATGGCTTTAAAATGGATTTGGAGCATGGAGACGATTATCTCGGGATTGCAAGATAACCAAACAAAACTTTTAGTGGATTTCTACTTATTTTATTAAATATCATCTCCACCAAACAGGACAAGCTTGCATCTGTTATAGTTTTGGAGAAAAATGTGTTCATTTCATGTATGCGCGAAATGCCTTAAAAATGGCTTTAAAATGGATTTGGAGCATGGAGACGATTATCTCGGGATTGCAAGATAACCAAACAAAACTTTTAGTGGATTTCTACTTATTTTATTAAATATCATCTCCACCAAACAGGACAAGCTTGCATCTGTTATAGTTTTGGAGAAAAATGTGTTCATTTCATGTATGCGCGAAATGCCTTAAAAATGGCTTTAAAATGGATTTGGAGCATGGAGACGATTATCTCGGGATTGCAAGATAACCAAACAAAACTTTTAGTGGATTTCTACTTATTTTATTAAATATCATCTCCACCAAACAGGACAAGCTTGCATCTGTTATAGTTTTGGAGAAAAATGTGTTCATTTCATGTATGCGCGAAATGCCTTAAAAATGGCTTTAAAATGGATTTGGAGCATGGAGACGATTATCTCGGGATTGCAAGATAACCAAACAAAACTTTTAGTGGATTTCTACTTATTTTATTAAATATCATCTCCACCAAACAGGACAAGCTTGCATCTGTTATAGTTTTGGAGAAAAATGTGTTCATTTCATGTATGCGCGAAATGCCTTAAAAATGGCTTTAAAATGGATTTGGAGCATGGAGACGATTATCTCGGGATTGCAAGATAACCAAACAAAACTTTTAGTGGATTTCTACTTATTTTATTAAATATCATCTCCACCAAACAGGACAAGCTTGCATCTGTTATAGTTTTGGAGAAAAATGTGTTCATTTCATGTATGCGCGAAATGCCTTAAAAATGGCTTTAAAATGGATTTGGAGCATGGAGACGATTATCTCGGGATTGCAAGATAACCAAACAAAACTTTTAGTGGATTTCTACTTATTTTATTAAATATCATCTCCACCAAACAGGACAAGCTTGCATCTGTTATAGTTTTGGAGAAAAATGTGTTCATTTCATGTATGCGCGAAATGCCTTAAAAATGGCTTTAAAATGGATTTGGAGCATGGAGACGATTATCTCGGGATTGCAAGATAACCAAACAAAACTTTTAGTGGATTTCTACTTATTTTATTAAATATCATCTCCACCAAACAGGACAAGCTTGCATCTGTTATAGTTTTGGAGAAAAATGTGTTCATTTCATGTATGCGCGAAATGCCTTAAAAATGGCTTATAAAATAAGTAGAAATCCACTAAAAGTTTTGTTTGGTTATCTTGCAATCCCGAGATAATCGTCTCCATGCTCCAAATCCATTTTAAAGCCATTTTTAAGGCATTTCGCGCATACATGAAATGAACACATTTTTCTCCAAAACTATAACAGATGCAAGCTTGTCCTGTTTGGTGGAGATGATATTTAATAAAATAAGTAGAAATCCACTAAAAGTTTTGTTTGGTTATCTTGCAATCCCGAGATAATCGTCTCCATGCTCCAAATCCATTTTAAAGCCATTTTTAAGGCATTTGGCGCATACATGAAATGAACACATTTTTCTCCAAAACTATAACAGATGCAAGCTTGTCCTGTTTGGTGGAGATGATATTTAATAAAATAAGTAGAAATCCACTAAAAGTTTTGTTTGGTTATCTTGCAATCCCGAGATAATCGTCTCCATGCTCCAAATCCATTTTAAAGCCATTTTTAAGGCATTTCGCGCATACATGAAATGAACACATTTTTCTCCAAAACTATAACAGATGCAAGCTTGTCCTGTTTGGTGGAGATGATATTTAATAAAATAAGTAGAAATCCACTAAAAGTTTTGTTTGGTTATCTTGCAATCCCGAGATAATCGTCTCCATGCTCCAAATAAATCCATTTTAAAGCCATTTTTAAGGCATTTCGCGCATACATGAAATGAACACATTTTTCTCCAAAACTATAAGAGATGCAAGCTTGTCCTGTTTGGTGGAGATGATATTTAATAAAATAAGTAGAAATCCACTAAAAGTTTTGTTTGGTTATCTTGCAATCCCGAGATAATCGTCTCCATGCTCCAAATCCATTTTAAAGCCATTTTTAAGACATTTCGCGCATACATGAAATGAACACATTTTTCTCCAAAACTATAACAGATGCAAGCTTGTCCTGTTTGGTGGAGATGATATTTAATAAAATAAGTAGAAATCCACTAAAAGTTTTGTTTGGTTATCTTGCAATCCCGAGATAATCGTCTCCATGCTCCAAATCCATTTTAAAGCCATTTTTAAGGCATTTCGCGCATACATGAAATGAACACATTTTTCTCCAAAACTATAACAGATGCAAGCTTGTCCTGTTTGGTGGAGATGATATTTAATAAAATAAGTAGAAATCCACTAAAAGTTTTGTTTGGTTATCTTGCAATCCCGAGATAATCGTCTCCATGCTCCAAATCCATTTTAAAGCCATTTTTAAGGCATTTCGCGCATACATGAAATGAACACATTTTTCTCCAAAACTATAACAGATGCAAGCTTGTCCTGTTTGGTGGAGATGATATTTAATAAAATAAGTAGAAATCCACTAAAAGTTTTGTTTGGTTATCTTGCAATCCCGAGATAATCGTCTCCATGCTCCAAATCCATTTTAAAGCCATTTTTAAGGCATTTCGCGCATACATGAAATGAACACATTTTTCTCCAAAACTATAACAGATGCAAGCTTGTCCTGTTTGGTGGAGATGATATTTAATAAAATAAGTAGAAATCCACTAAAAGTTTTGTTTGGTTATCTTGCAATCCCGAGATAATCGTCTCCATGCTCCAAATCCATTTTAAAGCCATTTTTAAGGCATTTCGCGCATACATGAAATGAACACATTTTTCTCCAAAACTATAACAGATGCAAGCTTGTCCTGTTTGGTGGAGATGATATTTAATAAAATAAGTAGAAATCCACTAAAAGTTTTGTTTGGTTATCTTGCAATCCCGAGATAATCGTCTCCATGCTCCAAATCCATTTTAAAGCCATTTTTAAGGCATTTCGCGCATACATGAAATGAACACATTTTTCTCCAAAACTATAACAGATGCAAGCTTGTCCTGTTTGGTGGAGATGATATTTAATAAAATAAGTAGAAATCCACTAAAAGTTTTGTTTGGTTATCTTGCAATCCCGAGATAATCGTCTCCATGCTCCAAATCCATTTTAAAGCCATTTTTAAGGCATTTCGCGCATACATGAAATGAACACATTTTTCTCCAAAACTATAACAGATGCAAGCTTGTCCTGTTTGGTGGAGATGATATTTAATAAAATAAGTAGAAATCCACTAAAAGTTTTGTTTGGTTATCTTGCAATCCCGAGATAATCGTCTCCATGCTCCAAATCCATTTTAAAGCCATTTTTAAGGCATTTCGCGCATACATGAAATGAACACATTTTTCTCCAAAACTATAACAGATGCAAGCTTGTCCTGTTTGGTGGAGATGATATTTAATAAAATAAGTAGAAATCCACTAAAAGTTTTGTTTGGTTATCTTGCAATCCCGAGATAATCGTCTCCATGCTCCAAATCCATTTTAAAGCCATTTTTAAGGCATTTCGCGCATACATGAAATGAACACATTTTTCTCCAAAACTATAACAGATGCAAGCTTGTCCTGTTTGGTGGAGATGATATTTAATAAAATAAGTAGAAATCCACTAAAAGTTTTGTTTGGTTATCTTGCAATCCCGAGATAATCGTCTCCATGCTCCAAATCCATTTTAAAGCCATTTTTAAGGCATTTCGCGCATACATGAAATGAACACATTTTTCTCCAAAACTATAACAGATGCAAGCTTGTCCTGTTTGGTGGAGATGATATTTAATAAAATAAGTAGAAATCCACTAAAAGTTTTGTTTGGTTATCTTGCAATCCCGAGATAATCGTCTCCATGCTCCAAATCCATTTTAAAGCCATTTTTAAGGCATTTCGCGCATACATGAAATGAACACATTTTTCTCCAAAACTATAACAGATGCAAGCTTGTCCTGTTTGGTGGAGATGATATTTAATAAAATAAGTAGAAATCCACTAAAAGTTTTGTTTGATTATCTTGCAATCCCGAGATAATCGTCTCCATGCTCCAAATCCATTTTAAAGCCATTTTTAAGGCATTTCGCGCATACATGAAATGAACACATTTTTCTCCAAAACTATAACAGATGCAAGCTTGTCCTGTTTGGTGGAGATGATATTTAATAAAATAAGTAGAAATCCACTAAAAGTTTTGTTTGGTTATCTTGCAATCCCGAGATAATCGTCTCCATGCTCCAAATCCATTTTAAAGCCATTTTTAAGGCATTTCGGCGCATACATGAAATGAACACATTTTTCTCCAAAACTATAACAGATGCAAGCTTGTCCTGTTTGGTGGAGATGATATTTAATAAAATAAGTAGAAATCCACTAAAAGTTTTGTTTGGTTATCTTGCAATCCCGAGATAATCGTCTCCATGCTCCAAATCCATTTTAAAGCCATTTTTAAGGCATTTCGCGCATACATGAAATGAACACATTTTTCTCCAAAACTATAACAGATGCAAGCTTGTCCTGTTTGGTGGAGATGATATTTAATAAAATAAGTAGAAATCCACTAAAAGTTTTGTTTGGTTATCTTGCAATCCCGAGATAATCGTCTCCATGCTCCAAATCCATTTTAAAGCCATTTTTAAGGCATTTCGCGCATACATGAAATGAACACATTTTTCTCCAAAACTATAACAGATGCAAGCTTGTCCTGTTTGGTGGAGATGATATTTAATAAAATAAGTAGAAATCCACTAAAAGTTTTGTTTGGTTATCTTGCAATCCCGAGATAATCGTCTCCATGCTCCAAATCCATTTTAAAGCCATTTTTAAGGCATTTCGCGCATACATGAAATGAACACATTTTTCTCCAAAACTATAACAGATGCAAGCTTGTCCTGTTTGGTGGAGATGATATTTAATAAAATAAGTAGAAATCCACTAAAAGTTTTGTTTGGTTATCTTGCAATCCCGAGATAATCGTCTCCATGCTCCAAATCCATTTTAAAGCCATTTTTAAGGCATTTCGCGCATACATGAAATGAACACATTTTTCTCCAAAACTATAACAGATGCAAGCTTGTCCTGTTTGGTGGAGATGATATTTAATAAAATAAGTAGAAATCCACTAAAAGTTTTGTTTGGTTATCTTGCAATCCCGAGATAATCGTCTCCATGCTCCAAATCCATTTTAAAGCCATTTTTAAGGCATTTCGCGCATACATGAAATGAACACATTTTTCTCCAAAACTATAACAGATGCAAGCTTGTCCTGTTTGGTGGAGATGATATTTAATAAAATAAGTAGAAATCCACTAAAAGTTTTGTTTGGTTATCTTGCAATCCCGAGATAATCGTCTCCATGCTCCAAATCCATTTTAAAGCCATTTTTAAGGCATTTCGCGCATACATGAAATGAACACATTTTTCTCCAAAACTATAACAGATGCAAGCTTGTCCTGTTTGGTGGAGATGATATTTAATAAAATAAGTAGAAATCCACTAAAAGTTTTGTTTGGTTATCTTGCAATCCCGAGATAATCGTCTCCATGCTCCAAATCCATTTTAAAGCCATTTTTAAGGCATTTCGCGCATACATGAAATGAACACATTTTTCTCCAAAACTATAACAGATGCAAGCTTGTCCTGTTTGGTGGAGATGATATTTAATAAAATAAGTAGAAATCCACTAAAAGTTTTGTTTGGTTATCTTGCAATCCCGAGATAATCGTCTCCATGCTCCAAATCCATTTTAAAGCCATTTTTAAGGCATTTCGCGCATACATGAAATGAACACATTTTTCTCCAAAACTATAACAGATGCAAGCTTGTCCTGTTTGGTGGAGATGATATTTAATAAAATAAGTAGAAATCCACTAAAAGTTTTGTTTGGTTATCTTGCAATCCCGAGATAATCGTCTCCATGCTCCAAATCCATTTTAAAGCCATTTTTAAGGCATTTCGCGCATACATGAAATGAACACATTTTTCTCCAAAACTATAACAGATGCAAGCTTGTCCTGTTTGGTGGAGATGATATTTAATAAAATAAGTAGAAATCCACTAAAAGTTTTGTTTGGTTATCTTGCAATCCCGAGATAATCGTCTCCATGCTCCAAATCCATTTTAAAGCCATTTTTAAGGCATTTCGCGCATACATGAAATGAACACATTTTTCTCCAAAACTATAACAGATGCAAGCTTGTCCTGTTTGGTGGAGATGATATTTAATAAAATAAGTAGAAATCCACTAAAAGTTTTGTTTGGTTATCTTGCAATCCCGAGATAATCGTCTCCATGCTCCAAATCCATTTTAAAGCCATTTTTAAGGCATTTCGCGCATACATGAAATGAACACATTTTTCTCCAAAACTATAACAGATGCAAGCTTGTCCTGTTTGGTGGAGATGATATTTAATAAAATAAGTAGAAATCCACTAAAAGTTTTGTTTGGTTATCTTGCAATCCCGAGATAATCGTCTCCATGCTCCAAATCCATTTTAAAGCCATTTTTAAGGCATTTCGCGCATACATGAAATGAACACATTTTTCTCCAAAACTATAACAGATGCAAGCTTGTCCTGTTTGGTGGAGATGATATTTAATAAAATAAGTAGAAATCCACTAAAAGTTTTGTTTGGTTATCTTGCAATCCCGAGATAATCGTCTCCATGCTCCAAATCCATTTTAAAGCCATTTTTAAGGCATTTCGCGCATACATGAAATGAACACATTTTTCTCCAAAACTATAACAGATGCAAGCTTGTCCTGTTTGGTGGAGATGATATTTAATAAAATAAGTAGAAATCCACTAAAAGTTTTGTTTGGTTATCTTGCAATCCCGAGATAATCGTCTCCATGCTCCAAATCCATTTTAAAGCCATTTTTAAGGCATTTCGCGCATACATGAAATGAACACATTTTTCTCCAAAACTATAACAGATGCAAGCTTGTCCTGTTTGGTGGAGATGATATTTAATAAAATAAGTAGAAATCCACTAAAAGTTTTGTTTGGTTATCTTGCAATCCCGAGATAATCGTCTCCATGCTCCAAATCCATTTTAAAGCCATTTTTAAGGCATTTCGCGCATACATGAAATGAACACATTTTTCTCCAAAACTATAACAGATGCAAGCTTGTCCTGTTTGGTGGAGATGATATTTAATAAAATAAGTAGAAATCCACTAAAAGTTTTGTTTGGTTATCTTGCAATCCCGAGATAATCGTCTCCATGCTCCAAATCCATTTTAAAGCCATTTTTAAGGCATTTCGCGCATACATGAAATGAACACATTTTTCTCCAAAACTATAACAGATGCAAGCTTGTCCTGTTTGGTGGAGATGATATTTAATAAAATAAGTAGAAATCCACTAAAAGTTTTGTTTGGTTATCTTGCAATCCCGAGATAATCGTCTCCATGCTCCAAATCCATTTTAAAGCCATTTTTAAGGCATTTCGCGCATACATGAAATGAACACATTTTTCTCCAAAACTATAACAGATGCAAGCTTGTCCTGTTTGGTGGAGATGATATTTAATAAAATAAGTAGAAATCCACTAAAAGTTTTGTTTGGTTATCTTGCAATCCCGAGATAATCGTCTCCATGCTCCAAATCCATTTTAAAGCCATTTTTAAGGCATTTCGCGCATACATGAAATGAACACATTTTTCTCCAAAACTATAACAGATGCAAGCTTGTCCTGTTTGGTGGAGATGATATTTAATAAAATAAGTAGAAATCCACTAAAAGTTTTGTTTGGTTATCTTGCAATCCCGAGATAATCGTCTCCATGCTCCAAATCCATTTTAAAGCCATTTTTAAGGCATTTCGCGCATACATGAAATGAACACATTTTTCTCCAAAACTATAACAGATGCAAGCTTGTCCTGTTTGGTGGAGATGATATTTAATAAAATAAGTAGAAATCCACTAAAAGTTTTGTTTGGTTATCTTGCAATCCCGAGATAATCGTCTCCATGCTCCAAATCCATTTTAAAGCCATTTTTAAGGCATTTCGCGCATACATGAAATGAACACATTTTTCTCCAAAACTATAACAGATGCAAGCTTGTCCTGTTTGGTGGAGATGATATTTAATAAAATAAGTAGAAATCCACTAAAAGTTTTGTTTGGTTATCTTGCAATCCCGAGATAATCGTCTCCATGCTCCAAATCCATTTTAAAGCCATTTTTAAGGCATTTCGCGCATACATGAAATGAACACATTTTTCTCCAAAACTATAACAGATGCAAGCTTGTCCTGTTTGGTGGAGATGATATTTAATAAAATAAGTAGAAATCCACTAAAAGTTTTGTTTGGTTATCTTGCAATCCCGAGATAATCGTCTCCATGCTCCAAATCCATTTTAAAGCCATTTTTAAGGCATTTCGCGCATACATGAAATGAACACATTTTTCTCCAAAACTATAACAGATGCAAGCTTGTCCTGTTTGGTGGAGATGATATTTAATAAAATAAGTAGAAATCCACTAAAAGTTTTGTTTGGTTATCTTGCAATCCCGAGATAATCGTCTCCATGCTCCAAATCCATTTTAAAGCCATTTTTAAGGCATTTCGCGCATACATGAAATGAACACATTTTTCTCCAAAACTATAACAGATGCAAGCTTGTCCTGTTTGGTGGAGATGATATTTAATAAAATAAGTAGAAATCCACTAAAAGTTTTGTTTGGTTATCTTGCAATCCCGAGATAATCGTCTCCATGCTCCAAATCCATTTTAAAGCCATTTTTAAGGCATTTCGCGCATACATGAAATGAACACATTTTTCTCCAAAACTATAACAGATGCAAGCTTGTCCTGTTTGGTGGAGATGATATTTAATAAAATAAGTAGAAATCCACTAAAAGTTTTGTTTGGTTATCTTGCAATCCCGAGATAATCGTCTCCATGCTCCAAATCCATTTTAAAGCCATTTTTAAGGCATTTCGCGCATACATGAAATGAACACATTTTTCTCCAAAACTATAACAGATGCAAGCTTGTCCTGTTTGGTGGAGATGATATTTAATAAAATAAGTAGAAATCCACTAAAAGTTTTGTTTGGTTATCTTGCAATCCCGAGATAATCGTCTCCATGCTCCAAATCCATTTTAAAGCCATTTTTAAGGCATTTCGCGCATACATGAAATGAACACATTTTTCTCCAAAACTATAACAGATGCAAGCTTGTCCTGTTTGGTGGAGATGATATTTAATAAAATAAGTAGAAATCCACTAAAAGTTTTGTTTGGTTATCTTGCAATCCCGAGATAATCGTCTCCATGCTCCAAATCCATTTTAAAGCCATTTTTAAGGCATTTCGCGCATACATGAAATGAACACATTTTTCTCCAAAACTATAACAGATGCAAGCTTGTCCTGTTTGGTGGAGATGATATTTAATAAAATAAGTAGAAATCCACTAAAAGTTTTGTTTGGTTATCTTGCAATCCCGAGATAATCGTCTCCATGCTCCAAATCCATTTTAAAGCCATTTTTAAGGCATTTCGCGCATACATGAAATGAACACATTTTTCTCCAAAACTATAACAGATGCAAGCTTGTCCTGTTTGGTGGAGATGATATTTAATAAAATAAGTAGAAATCCACTAAAAGTTTTGTTTGGTTATCTTGCAATCCCGAGATAATCGTCTCCATGCTCCAAATCCATTTTAAAGCCATTTTTAAGGCATTTCGCGCATACATGAAATGAACACATTTTTCTCCAAAACTATAACAGATGCAAGCTTGTCCTGTTTGGTGGAGATGATATTTAATAAAATAAGTAGAAATCCACTAAAAGTTTTGTTTGGTTATCTTGCAATCCCGAGATAATCGTCTCCATGCTCCAAATCCATTTTAAAGCCATTTTTAAGGCATTTCGCGCATACATGAAATGAACACATTTTTCTCCAAAACTATAACAGATGCAAGCTTGTCCTGTTTGGTGGAGATGATATTTAATAAAATAAGTAGAAATCCACTAAAAGTTTTGTTTGGTTATCTTGCAATCCCGAGATAATCGTCTCCATGCTCCAAATCCATTTTAAAGCCATTTTTAAGGCATTTCGCGCATACATGAAATGAACACATTTTTCTCCAAAACTATAACAGATGCAAGCTTGTCCTGTTTGGTGGAGATGATATTTAATAAAATAAGTAGAAATCCACTAAAAGTTTTGTTTGGTTATCTTGCAATCCCGAGATAATCGTCTCCATGCTCCAAATCCATTTTAAAGCCATTTTTAAGGCATTTCGCGCATACATGAAATGAACACATTTTTCTCCAAAACTATAACAGATGCAAGCTTGTCCTGTTTGGTGGAGATGATATTTAATAAAATAAGTAGAAATCCACTAAAAGTTTTGTTTGGTTATCTTGCAATCCCGAGATAATCGTCTCCATGCTCCAAATCCATTTTAAAGCCATTTTTAAGGCATTTCGCGCATACATGAAATGAACACATTTTTCTCCAAAACTATAACAGATGCAAGCTTGTCCTGTTTGGTGGAGATGATATTTAATAAAATAAGTAGAAATCCACTAAAAGTTTTGTTTGGTTATCTTGCAATCCCGAGATAATCGTCTCCATGCTCCAAATCCATTTTAAAGCCATTTTTAAGGCATTTCGCGCATACATGAAATGAACACATTTTTCTCCAAAACTATAACAGATGCAAGCTTGTCCTGTTTGGTGGAGATGATATTTAATAAAATAAGTAGAAATCCACTAAAAGTTTTGTTTGGTTATCTTGCAATCCCGAGATAATCGTCTCCATGCTCCAAATCCATTTTAAAGCCATTTTTAAGGCATTTCGCGCATACATGAAATGAACACATTTTTCTCCAAAACTATAACAGATGCAAGCTTGTCCTGTTTGGTGGAGATGATATTTAATAAAATAAGTAGAAATCCACTAAAAGTTTTGTTTGGTTATCTTGCAATCCCGAGATAATCGTCTCCATGCTCCAAATCCATTTTAAAGCCATTTTTAAGGCATTTCGCGCATACATGAAATGAACACATTTTTCTCCAAAACTATAACAGATGCAAGCTTGTCCTGTTTGGTGGAGATGATATTTAATAAAATAAGTAGAAATCCACTAAAAGTTTTGTTTGGTTATCTTGCAATCCCGAGATAATCGTCTCCATGCTCCAAATCCATTTAAAGCCATTTGTAAGGCATTTCGCGCATACATGAAATGAACACATTTTCTCCAAAACTATAACAGATGCAAGCTTGTCCTGTTTGGTGGAGATGATATTTAATAAAATAAGTATAAATCCACTAAAGGTTTTGTTTGGTTATCTTGCAATCCCGAGATAATCGTCTCCATGCTCCAAATCCATTTTAAAGCCATTTTTAAGGCATTTCGCGCATACATGAAATGAACACATTTTTCTCCAAAACTATAACAGATGCAAGCTTGTCCTGTTTGGTGGAGATGCTATTTAATAAAATAAGTAGAAATCCACTAAAAGTTTTGTTTGGTTATCTTGCAATCCCGAGATAATCGTCTCCATGCTCCAAATCCATTTTAAAGCCATTTTTAAGGCATTTCGCGCATACATGAAATGAACACATTTTTCTCCAAAACTATAACAGATGCAAGCTTGTCCTGTTTGGTGGAGATGCTATTTAATAAAATAAGTAGAAATCCACTAAAAGTTTTGTTTGGTTATCTTGCAATCCCGAGATAATCGTCTCCATGCTCCAAATCCATTTTAAAGCCATTTTTAAGGCATTTCGCGCATACATGAAATGAACACATTTTTCTCCAAAACTATAACAGATGCAAGCTTGTCCTGTTTGGTGGAGATGATATTAATAAAATAAGTAGAAATCGACTAAAAGTTTTGTTTGGTTATCTTGCAATCCCGAGATAATCGTCTCCATGCGCTCCAAATCCATTTTAAAAGCCATTTTTAAGGCATTTCGCGCATACATGAAATGAACACATTTTTCTCCAAAACTATAACAGATGCAAGCTTGTCCTGTTTGGTGGAGATGATATTTAATAAAATAAGTAGAAATCCACTAAAAGTTTTGTTTGGTTATCTTGCAATCCCGAGATAATCGTCTTCGCTCCAAATCCATTTTAAAGCCATTTTTAAGGCATTTCGCGCATACATGAAATGAACACATTTTTCTCCAAAACTATAACAGATGCAAGCTTGTCCTGTTTGGTGGAGATGATATTTAATAAAATAAGTATAAATCCACTAAAAGTTTTGTTTGGTTATCTTGCAATCCCGAGATAATCGTCTCCATGCTCCAAATCCATTTTAAAGCCATTTTTAAGGCATTTCGCGCATACATGAAATGAACACATTTTTCTCCAAAACTATAACAGATGCAAGCTTGTCCTGTTTGGTGGAGATGATATTTAATAAAATAAGTAGAAATCCACTAAAAGTTTTGTTTGGTTATCTTGCAATCCCGAGATAATCGTCTCCATGCTCCAAATCCATTTTAAAGCCATTTTTAAGGCATTTCGCGCATACATGAAATGAACACATTTTTCTCCAAAACTATAACAGATGCAAGCTTGTCCTGTTTGGTGGAGATGATATTTAATAAAATAAGTAGAAATCCACTAAAAGTTTTGTTTGGTTATCTTGCAATCCCGAGATAATCGTCTCCATGCTCCAAATCCATTTTAAAGCCATTTTTAAGGCATTTCGCGCATACATGAAATGAACACATTTTTCTCCAAAACTATAACAGATGCAAGCTTGTCCTGTTTGGTGGAGATGATATTTAATAAAATAAGTAGAAATCCACTAAAAGTTTTGTTTGGTTATCTTGCAATCCCGAGATAATCGTCTCCATGCTCCAAATCCATTTAAAGCCATTTTTAAGGCATTTCGCGCATACATGAAATGAACACATTTTTCTCCAAAACTATAACAGATGCAAGCTTGTCCTGTTTGGTGGAGATGATATTTAATAAAATAAGTAGAAATCCACTAAACGTTTTGTTTGGTTATCTTGCAATCCCGAGATAATCGTCTCCATGCTCCAAATCCATTTTAAAGCCATTTTTAAGGCATTTCGCGCATACATGAAATGAACACATTTTTCTCCAAAACTATAACAGATGCAAGCTTGTCCTGTTTGGTGGAGATGATATTTAATAAAATAAGTAGAAATCCACTAAAAGTTTTGTTTGGTTATCTTGCAATCCCGAGATAATCGTCTCCATGCTCCAAATCCATTTTAAAGCCATTTTTAAGGCATTTCGCGCATACATGAAATGAACACATTTTTCTCCAAAACTATAACAGATGCAAGCTTGTCCTGTTTGGTGGAGATGATATTTAATAAAATAAGTAGAAATCCACTAAAAGTTTTGTTTGGTTATCTTGCAATCCCGAGATAATCGTCTCCATGCTCCAAATCCATTTTAAAGCCATTTTTAAGGCATTTCGCGCATACATGAAATGAACACATTTTTCTCCAAAACTATAACAGATGCAAGCTTGTCCTGTTTGGTGGAGATGATATTTAATAAAATAAGTAGAAATCCACTAAAAGTTTTGTTTGGTTATCTTGCAATCCCGAGATAATCGTCTCCATGCTCCAAATCCATTTTAAAGCCATTTTTAAGGCATTTCGCGCATACATGAAATGAACACATTTTTCTCCAAAACTATAACAGATGCAAGCTTGTCCTGTTTGGTGGAGATGATATTTAATAAAATAAGTAGAAATCCACTAAAAGTTTTGTTTGGTTATCTTGCAATCCCGAGATAATCGTCTCCATGCTCCAAATCTATTTTAAAGCCATTTTTAAGGCATTTCGCGCATACATGAAATGAACACATTTTTCTCCAAAACTATAACAGATGCAAGCTTGTCCTGTTTGGTGGAGATGATATTTAATAAAATAAGTAGAAATCCACTAAAAGTTTTGTTTGGTTATCTTGCAATCCCGAGATAATCGTCTCCTTGCTCCAAATCCATTTTAAAGCCATTTTTAAGGCATTTCGCGCATACATGAAATGAACACATTTTTCTCCAAAACTATAACAGATGCAAGCTTGTCCTGTTTGGTGGAGATGATATTTAATAAAATAAGTAGAAATCCACTAAAAGTTTTGTTTGGTTATCTTGCAATCCCGAGATAATCGTCTCCATGCTCCAAATCCATTTTAAAGCCATTTTTAAGGCATTTCGCGCATACATGAAATGAACACATTTTTCTCCAAAACTATAACAGATGCAAGCTTGTCCTGTTTGGTGGAGATGATATTTAATAAAATAAGTAGAAATCCACTAAAAGTTTTGTTTGGTTATCTTGCAATCCCGAGATAATCGTCTCCATGCTCCAAATCCATTTTAAAGCCATTTTTAAGGCATTTCGCGCATACATGAAATGAACACATTTTTCTCCAAAACTATAACAGATGCAAGCTTGTCCTGTTTGGTGGAGATGATATTTAATAAAATAAGTAGAAATCCACTAAAAGTTTTGTTTGGTTATCTTGCAATCCCGAGATAATCGTCTCCATGCTCCAAATCCATTTTAAAGCCATTTTTAAGGCATTTCGCGCATACATGAAATGAACACATTTTTCTCCAAAACTATAACAGATGCAAGCTTGTCCTGTTTGGTGGAGATGATATTTAATAAAATAAGTAGAAATCCACTAAAAGTTTTGTTTGGTTATCTTGCAATCCCGAGATAATCGTCTCCATGCTCCAAATCCATTTTAAAGCCATTTTTAAGGCATTTCGCGCATACATGAAATGAACACATTTTTCTCCAAAACTATAACAGATGCAAGCTTGTCCTGTTTGGTGGAGATGATATTTAATAAAATAAGTAGAAATCCACTAAAAGTTTTGTTTGGTTATCTTGCAATCCCGAGATAATCGTCTCCATGCTCCAAATCCATTTTAAAGCCATTTTTAAGGCATTTCGCGCATACATGAAATGAACACATTTTTCTCCAAAACTATAACAGATGCAAGCTTGTCCTGTTTGGTGGAGATGATATTTAATAAAATAAGTATAAATCCACTAAAAGTTTTGTTTGGTTATCTTGCAATCCGAGATAATCGTCTCCATGCTCCAAATCCATTTTAAAGCCATTTTTAAGGCATTTCGCGCATACATGAAATGAACACATTTTTCTCCAAAACTATAACAGATGCAAGCTTGTCCTGTTTGGTGGAGATGATATTTAATAAAATAAGTAGAAATCCACTAAAAGTTTTGTTTGGTTATCTTGCAATCCCGAGATAATCGTCTCCATGCTCCAAATCCATTTTAAAGCCATTTTTAAGGCATTTCGCGCATACATGAAATGAACACATTTTTCTCCAAAACTATAACAGATGCAAGCTTGTCCTGTTTGGTGGAGATGATATTTAATAAAATAAGTAGAAATCCACTAAAAGTTTTGTTTGGTTATCTTGCAATCCCGAGATAATCGTCTCCATGCTCCAAATCCATTTTAAAGCCATTTTTAAGGCATTTCGCGCATACATGAAATGAACACATTTTTCTCCAAAACTATAACAGATGCAAGCTTGTCCTGTTTGGTGGAGATGCTATTTAATAAAATAAGTAGAAATCCACTAAAGGTTTTGTTTGGTTATCTTGCAATCCCGAGATAATCGTCTCCATGCTCCAAATCCATTTTAAAGCCATTTTTTCTACTTATTTTATTAAATATCATCTCCACCAAACAGGACAAGCTTGCATCTGTTATAGTTTTGGAGAAAAATGTGTTCATTTCATGTATGCGCGAAATGCCTTAAAAATGGCTTTAAAATGGATTTGGAGCATGGAGACGATTATCTCGGGATTGCAAGATAACCAAACAAAACTTTTAGTCGATTTCTACTTATTTTATTAAATATCATCTCCACCAAACAGGACAAGCTTGCATCTGTTATAGTTTTGGAGAAAAATGTGTTCATTTCATGTATGCGCGAAATGCCTTAAAAATGGCTTTAAAATGGATTTGGAGCATGGAGACGATTATCTCGGGATTGCAAGATAACCAAACAAAACTTTTAGTGGATTTCTACTTATTTTATTAAATATCATCTCCACCAAACACGACAAGCTTGCATCTGTTATAGTTTTGGAGAAAAATGTGTTCATTTCATGTATGCGCGAAATGCCTTAAAAATGGCTTTAAAATGGATTTGGAGCATGGAGACGATTATCTCGGGATTGCAAGATAACCAAACAAAACTTTTAGTGGATTTCTACTTATTTTATTAAATAGCATCTCCACCAAACAGGACAAGCTTGCATCTGTTATAGTTTTGGAGAAAAATGTGTTCATTTCATGTATGCGCGAAATGCCTTAAAAATGGCTTTAAAATGGATTTGGAGCATGGAGACGATTATCTCGGGATTGCAAGATAACCAAACAAAACTTTTAGTGGATTTCTACTTATTTTATTAAATATCATCTCCACCAAACAGGACAAGCTTGCATCTGTTATAGTTTTGGAGAAAAATGTGTTCATTTCATGTATGCGCGAAATGCCTTAAAAATGGCTTTAAAATGGATTTGGAGCATGGAGACGATTATCTCGGGATTGCAAGATAACCAAACAAAACTTTTAGTGGATTTCTACTTATTTTATTAAATATCATCTCCACCAAACAGGACAAGCTTGCATCTGTTATAGTTTTGGAGAAAAATGTGTTCATTTCATGTATGCGCGAAATGCCTTAAAAATGGCTTTAAAATGGATTTGGAGCATGGAGACGATTATCTCGGGATTGCAAGATAACCAAACAAAACTTTTAGTGGATTTCTACTTATTTTATTAAATATCATCTCCACCAAACAGGACAAGCTTGCATCTGTTATAGTTTTGGAGAAAAATGTGTTCATTTCATGTATGCGCGAAATGCCTTAAAAATGGCTTTAAAATTGATTTGGAGCATGGAGACGATTATCTCGGGATTGCAAGATAACCAAACAAAACTTTTAGTGGATTTCTACTTATTTTATTAAATATCATCTCCACCAAACAGGACAAGCTTGCATCTGATATAGTTTTGGAGAAAAATGTGTTCATTTCATGTATGCGCGAAATGCCTTAAAAATGGCTTTAAAATGGATTTGGAGCATGGAGACGATTATCTCGGGATTGCAAGATAACCAAACAAAACTTTTAGTGGATTTCTACTTATTTTATTAAATATCATCTCCACCAAACAGGACAAGCTTGCATCTGTTATAGTTTTGGAGAAAAATGTGTTCATTTCATGTATGCGCGAAATGCCTTAAAAATGGCTTTAAAATGGATTTGGAGCATGGAGACGATTATCTCGGGATTGCAAGATAACCAAACAAAACCTTTAGTGGATTTCTACTTATTTTATTAAATATCATCTCCACCAAACAGGACAAGCTTGCATCTGTTATAGTTTTGGAGAAAAATGTGTTCATTTCATGTATGCGCGAAATGCCTTAAAAATGGCTTCAAAATACATTTGGAGCATGGAGACGATTATCTCGGGATTGCAAGATAACCAAACAAAACTTTTAGTGGATTTCTACTTATTTTATTAAATATCATCTCCACCAAACAGGACAAGCTTGCATCTGTTATAGTTTTGGAGAAAAATGTGTTCATTTCATGTATGCGCGAAATGCCTTAAAAATGGCTTTAAAATGGATTTGGAGCATGGAGACGATTATATCGGGATTGCAAGATAACCAAACAAAACTTTTAGTGGATTTCTACTTATTTTATTAAATATCATCTCCACCAAACAGGACAAGCTTGCATCTGTTATAGTTTTGGAGAAAAATGTGTTCATTTCATGTATGCGCGAAATGCCTTAAAAATGGCTTTAAAATGGATTTGGAGCATGGAGACGATTATCTCGGGATTGCAAGATAACCAAACAAAACTTTTAGTGGATTTCTACTTATTTTATTAAATATCATCTCCACCAAACAGGACAAGCTTGCATCTGTAATAGTTTTGGAGAAAAATGTGTTCATTTCATGTATGCGCGAAATGCCTTAAAAATGGCTTTAAAATGGTTTTGGAGCATGGAGACGATTATCTCGGGATTGCAAGATAACCAAACAAAACTTTTAGTGGATTTATACTTATTTTATTAAATATCATCTCCACCAAACAGGACAAGCTTGCATCTGTCATAGTTTTGGAGAAAAATGTGTTCATTTCATGTATGCGCGAAATGCCTTAAAAATGGCTTTAAAATGGATTTGGAGCATGGAGACGATTATCTCGGGATTGCAAGATAACCAAACAAAACTTTTAGTGGATTTCTACTTATTTTATTAAATATCATCTCCACCAAACAGGACAAGCTTGCATCTGTTATAGTTTTGGAGAAAAATGTGTTCATTTCATGTATGCGCGAAATGCCTTAAAAATGGCTTTAAAATGGATTTGGAGCATGGAGACGATTATCTCGGGATTGCAAGATAACCAAACAAAACTTTTAGTGGATTTCTACTTATTTTATTAAATATCATCTCCACCAAACAGGACAAGCTTGCATCTGTTATAGTTTTGGAGAAAAATGTGTTCATTTCATGTATGCGCGAAATGCCTTAAAAATGGCTTTAAAATGGATTTGGAGCATGGAGACGATTATCTCGGGATTGCAAGATAACCAAACAAAACTTTTAGTGGATTTCTACTTATTTTATTAAATATCATCTCCACCAAACAGGACAAGCTTGCATCTGTTATAGTTTTGGAGAAAAATGTGTTCATTTCATGTATGCGCGAAATGCCTTAAAAATGGCTTTAAATGGATTTGGAGCATGGAGACGATTATCTCGGGATTGCAAGATAACCAAACAAAACTTTTAGTGGATTTCTACTTATTTTATTAAATATCATCTCCACCAAACAGGACAAGCTTGCATCTGTTATAGTTTTGGAGAAAAATGTGTTCATTTCATGTATGCGCGAAATGCCTTAAAAATGGCTTTAAAATGGATTTGGAGCATGGAGACGATTATCTCGGGATTGCAAGATAACCAAACAAAACTTTTAGTGGATTTCTACTTATTTTATTAAATATCATCTCCACCAAACAGGACAAGCTTGCATCTGTTATAGTTTTGGAGAAAAATGTGTTCATTTCATGTATGCGCGAAATGCCTTAAAAATGGCTTTAAAATGGATTTGGAGCATGGAGACGATTATCTCGGGATTGCAAGATAACCAAACAAAACTTTTAGTGGATTTCTACTTATTTTATTAAATATCATCTCCACCAAACAGGACAAGCTTGCATCTGTTATAGTTTTGGAGAAAAATGTGTTCATTTCATGTATGCGCGAAATGCCTTAAAAATGGCTTTAAAATGGATTTGGAGCATGGAGACGATTATCTCGGGATTGCAAGATAACCAAACAAAACTTTTAGTGGATTTCTACTTATTTTATTAAATATCATCTCCACCAAACAGGACAAGCTTGCATCTGTTATAGTTTTGGAGAAAAATGTGTTCATTTCATGTATGCGCGAAATGCCTTAAAAATGGCTTTAAAATGGATTTGGAGCATGGAGACGATTATCTCGGGATTGCAAGATAACCAAACAAAACTTTTAGTGGATTTCTACTTATTTTATTAAATATCATCTCCACCAAACAGGACAAGCTTGCATCTGTTATAGTTTTGGAGAAAAATGTGTTCATTTCATGTATGCGCGAAATGCCTTAAAAATGGCTTTAAAATGGATTTGGAGCATGGAGACGATTATCTCGGGATTGCAAGATAACCAAACAAAACTTTTAGTGGATTTCTACTTATTTTATTAAATATCATCTCCACCAAACAGGACAAGCTTGCATCTGTTATAGTTTTGGAGAAAAATGTGTTCATTTCATGTATGCGCGAAATGCCTTAAAAATGGCTTTAAAATGGATTTGGAGCATGGAGACGATTATCTCGGGATTGCAAGATAACCAAACAAAACTTTTAGTGGATTTCTACTTATTTTATTAAATATCATCTCCACCAAACAGGACAAGCTTGCATCTGTTATAGTTTTGGAGAAAAATGTGTTCATTTCATGTATGCGCGAAATGCCTTAAAAATGGCTTTAAAATGGATTTGGAGCATGGAGACGATTATCTCGGGATTGCAAGATAACCAAACAAAACTTTTAGTGGATTTCTACTTATTTTATTAAATATCATCTCCACCAAACAGGACAAGCTTGCATCTGTTATAGTTTTGGAGAAAAATGTGTTCATTTCATGTATGCGCGAAATGCCTTAAAAATGGCTTTAAAATGGATTTGGAGCATGGAGACGATTATCTCGGGATTGCAAGATAACCAAACAAAACTTTTAGTGGATTTCTACTTATTTTATTAAATATCATCTCCACCAAACAGGACAAGCTTGCATCTGTTATAGTTTTGGAGAAAAATGTGTTCATTTCATGTATGCGCGAAATGCCTTAAAAATGGCTTTAAAATGGATTTGGAGCATGGAGACGATTATCTCGGGATTGCAAGATAACCAAACAAAACTTTTAGTGGATTTCTACTTATTTTATTAAATATCATCTCCACCAAACAGGACAAGCTTGCATCTGTTATAGTTTTGGAGAAAAATGTGTTCATTTCATGTATGCGCGAAATGCCTTAAAAATGGCTTTAAAATGGATTTGGAGCATGGAGACGATTATCTCGGGATTGCAAGATAACCAAACAAAACTTTTAGTGGATTTCTACTTATTTTATTAAATATCATCTCCACCAAACAGGACAAGCTTGCATCTGTTATAGTTTTGGAGAAAAATGTGTTCATTTCATGTATGCGCGAAATGCCTTAAAAATGGCTTTAAAATGGATTTGGAGCATGGAGACGATTATCTCGGGATTGCAAGATAACCAAACAAAACTTTTAGTGGATTTCTACTTATTTTATTAAATATCATCTCCACCAAACAGGACAAGCTTGCATCTGTTATAGTTTTGGAGAAAAATGTGTTCATTTCATGTATGCGCGAAATGCCTTAAAAATGGCTTTAAAATGGATTTGGAGCATGGAGACGATTATCTCGGGATTGCAAGATAACCAAACAAAACTTTTAGTGGATTTCTACTTATTTTATTAAATATCATCTCCACCAAACAGGACAAGCTTGCATCTGTTATAGTTTTGGAGAAAAATGTGTTCATTTCATGTATGCGCGAAATGCCTTAAAAATGGCTTTAAAATGGATTTGGAGCATGGAGACGATTATCTCGGGATTGCAAGATAACCAAACAAAACTTTTAGTGGATTTCTACTTATTTTATTAAATATCATCTCACCAAACAGGACAAGCTTGCATCTGTTATAGTTTTGGAGAAAAATGTGTTCATTTCATGTATGCGCGAAATGCCTTAAAAATGGCTTTAAAATGGATTTGGAGCATGGAGACGATTATCTCGGGATTGCAAGATAACCAAACAAAACTTTTAGTGGATTTCTACTTATTTTATTAAATATCATCTCCACCAAACAGGACAAGCTTGCATCTGTTATAGTTTTGGAGAAAAATGTGTTCATTTCATGTATGCGCGAAATGCCTTAAAAATGGCTTTAAAATGGATTTGGAGCATGGAGACGATTATCTCGGGATTGCAAGATAACCAAACAAAACTTTTAGTGGATTTCTACTTATTTTATTAAATATCATCTCCACCAAACAGGACAAGCTTGCATCTGTTATAGTTTTGGAGAAAAATGTGTTCATTTCATGTATGCGCGAAATGCCTTAAAAATGGCTTTAAAATGGATTTGGAGCATGGAGACGATTATCTCGGGATTGCAAGATAACCAAACAAAACTTTTAGTGGATTTCTACTTATTTTATTAAATATCATCTCCACCAAACAGGACAAGCTTGCATCTGTTATAGTTTTGGAGAAAAATGTGTTCATTTCATGTATGCGCGAAATGCCTTAAAAATGGCTTTAAAATGGATTTGGAGCATGGAGACGATTATCTCGGGATTGCAAGATAACCAAACAAAACTTTTAGTGGATTTCTACTTATTTTATTAAATATCATCTCCACCAAACAGGACAAGCTTGCATCTGTTATAGTTTTGGAGAAAAATGTGTTCATTTCATGTATGCGCGAAATGCCTTAAAAATGGCTTTAAAATGGATTTGGAGCATGGAGACGATTATCTCGGGATTGCAAGATAACCAAACAAAACTTTTAGTGGATTTCTACTTATTTTATTAAATATCATCTCCACCAAACAGGACAAGCTTGCATCTGTTATAGTTTTGGAGAAAAATGTGTTCATTTCATGTATGCGCGAAATGCCTTAAAAATGGCTTTAAAATGGATTTGGAGCATGGAGACGATTATCTCGGGATTGCAAGATAACCAAACAAAACTTTTAGTGGATTTCTACTTATTTTATTAAATATCATCTCCACCAAACAGGACAAGCTTGCATCTGTTATAGTTTTGGAGAAAAATGTGTTCATTTCATGTATGCGCGAAATGCCTTAAAAATGGCTTTAAAATGGATTTGGAGCATGGAGACGATTATCTCGGGATTGCAAGATAACCAAACAAAACTTTTAGTGGATTTCTACTTATTTTATTAAATATCATCTCCACCAAACAGGACAAGCTTGCATCTGTTATAGTTTTGGAGAAAAATGTGTTCATTTCATGTATGCGCGAAATGCCTTAAAAATGGCTTTAAAATGGATTTGGAGCATGGAGACGATTATCTCGGGATTGCAAGATAACCAAACAAAACTTTTAGTGGATTTCTACTTATTTTATTAAATATCATCTCCACCAAACAGGACAAGCTTGCATCTGTTATAGTTTTGGAGAAAAATGTGTTCATTTCATGTATGCGCGAAATGCCTTAAAAATGGCTTTAAAATGGATTTGGAGCATGGAGACGATTATCTCGGGATTGCAAGATAACCAAACAAAACTTTTAGTGGATTTCTACTTATTTTATTAAATATCATCTCCACCAAACAGGACAAGCTTGCATCTGTTATAGTTTTGGAGAAAAATGTGTTCATTTCATGTATGCGCGAAATGCCTTAAAAATGGCTTTAAAATGGATTTGGAGCATGGAGACGATTATCTCGGGATTGCAAGATAACCAAACAAAACTTTTAGTGGATTTCTACTTATTTTATTAAATATCATCTCCACCAAACAGGACAAGCTTGCATCTGTTATAGTTTTGGAGAAAAATGTGTTCATTTCATGTATGCGCGAAATGCCTTAAAAATGGCTTTAAAATGGATTTGGAGCATGGAGACGATTATCTCGGGATTGCAAGATAACCAAACAAAACTTTTAGTGGATTTCTACTTATTTTATTAAATATCATCTCCACCAAACAGGACAAGCTTGCATCTGTTATAGTTTTGGAGAAAAATGTGTTCATTTCATGTATGCGCGAAATGCCTTAAAAATGGCTTTAAAATGGATTTGGAGCATGGAGACGATTATCTCGGGATTGCAAGATAACCAAACAAAACTTTTAGTGGATTTCTACTTATTTTATTAAATATCATCTCCACCAAACAGGACAAGCTTGCATCTGTTATAGTTTTGGAGAAAAATGTGTTCATTTCATGTATGCGCGAAATGCCTTAAAAATGGCTTTAAAATGGATTTGGAGCATGGAGACGATTATCTCGGGATTGCAAGATAACCAAACAAAACTTTTAGTGGATTTCTACTTATTTTATTAAATATCATCTCCACCAAACAGGACAAGCTTGCATCTGTTATAGTTTTGGAGAAAAATGTGTTCATTTCATGTATGCGCGAAATGCCTTAAAAATGGCTTTAAAATGGATTTGGAGCATGGAGACGATTATCTCGGGATTGCAAGATAACCAAACAAAACTTTTAGTGGATTTCTACTTATTTTATTAAATATCATCTCCACCAAACAGGACAAGCTTGCATCTGTTATAGTTTTGGAGAAAAATGTGTTCATTTCATGTATGCGCGAAATGCCTTAAAAATGGCTTTAAAATGGATTTGGAGCATGGAGACGATTATCTCGGGATTGCAAGATAACCAAACAAAACTTTTAGTGGATTTCTACTTATTTTATTAAATATCATCTCCACCAAACAGGACAAGCTTGCATCTGTTATAGTTTTGGAGAAAAATGTGTTCATTTCATGTATGCGCGAAATGCCTTAAAAATGGCTTTAAAATGGATTTGGAGCATGGAGACGATTATCTCGGGATTGCAAGATAACCAAACAAAACTTTTAGTGGATTTCTACTTATTTTATTAAATATCATCTCCACCAAACAGGACAAGCTTGCATCTGTTATAGTTTTGGAGAAAAATGTGTTCATTTCATGTATGCGCGAAATGCCTTAAAAATGGCTTTAAAATGGATTTGGAGCATGGAGACGATTATCTCGGGATTGCAAGATAACCAAACAAAACTTTTAGTGGATTTCTACTTATTTTATTAAATATCATCTCCACCAAACAGGACAAGCTTGCATCTGTTATAGTTTTGGAGAAAAATGTGTTCATTTCATGTATGCGCGAAATGCCTTAAAAATGGCTTTAAAATGGATTTGGAGCATGGAGACGATTATCTCGGGATTGCAAGATAACCAAACAAAACTTTTAGTGGATTTCTACTTATTTTATTAAATATCATCTCCACCAAACAGGACAAGCTTGCATCTGTTATAGTTTTGGAGAAAAATGTGTTCATTTCATGTATGCGCGAAATGCCTTAAAAATGGCTTTAAAATGGATTTGGAGCATGGAGACGATTATCTCGGGATTGCAAGATAACCAAACAAAACTTTTAGTGGATTTCTACTTATTTTATTAAATATCATCTCCACCAAACAGGACAAGCTTGCATCTGTTATAGTTTTGGAGAAAAATGTGTTCATTTCATGTATGCGCGAAATGCCTTAAAAATGGCTTTAAAATGGATTTGGAGCATGGAGACGATTATCTCGGGATTGCAAGATAACCAAACAAAACTTTTAGTGGATTTCTACTTATTTTATTAAATATCATCTCCACCAAACAGGACAAGCTTGCATCTGTTATAGTTTTGGAGAAAAATGTGTTCATTTCATGTATGCGCGAAATGCCTTAAAAATGGCTTTAAAATGGATTTGGAGCATGGAGACGATTATCTCGGGATTGCAAGATAACCAAACAAAACTTTTAGTGGATTTCTACTTATTTTATTAAATATCATCTCCACCAAACAGGACAAGCTTGCATCTGTTATAGTTTTGGAGAAAAATGTGTTCATTTCATGTATGCGCGAAATGCCTTAAAAATGGCTTTAAAATGGATTTGGAGCATGGAGACGATTATCTCGGGATTGCAAGATAACCAAACAAAACTTTTAGTGGATTTCTACTTATTTTATTAAATATCATCTCCACCAAACAGGACAAGCTTGCATCTGTTATAGTTTTGGAGAAAAATGTGTTCATTTCATGTATGCGCGAAATGCCTTAAAAATGGCTTTAAAATGGATTTGGAGCATGGAGACGATTATCTCGGGATTGCAAGATAACCAAACAAAACTTTTAGTGGATTTATACTTATTTTATTAAATATCATCTCCACCAAACAGGACAAGCTTGCATCTGTTATAGTTTTGGAGAAAAATGTGTTCATTTCATGTATGCGCGAAATGCCTTAAAAATGGCTTTAAAATGGATTTGGAGCATGGAGACGATTATCTCGGGATTGCAAGATAACCAAACAAAACTTTAGTGGATTTCTACTTATTTTATTAAATATCATCTCCACCAAACAGGACAAGCTTGCATCTGTTATAGTTTTGGAGAAAAATGTGTTCATTTCATGTATGCGCGAAATGCCTTAAAAATGGCTTTAAAAAAATGGATTTGGAGCATGGAGACGATTATCTCGGGATTGCAAGATAACCAAACAAAACTTTTAGTGGATTTCTACTTATTTTATTAAATATCATCTCCACCAAACAGGACAAGCTTGCATCTGTTATAGTTTTGGAGAAAAATGTGTTCATTTCATGTATGCGCGAAATGCCTTAAAAATGGCTTTAAAATGGATTTGGAGCATGGAGACGATTATCTCGGGATTGCAAGATAACCAAACAAAACTTTTAGTGGATTTCTACTTATTTTATTAAATATCATCTCCACCAAACAGGACAAGCTTGCATCTGTTATAGTTTTGGAGAAAAATGTGTTCATTTCATGTATGCGCGAAATGCCTTAAAAATGGCTTTAAAATGGATTTGGAGCATGGAGACGATTATCTCGGGATTGCAAGATAACCAAACAAAACTTTTAGTGGATTTCTACTTATTTTATTAAATATCATCTCCACCAAACAGGACAAGCTTGCATCTGTTATAGTTTTGGAGAAAAATGTGTTCATTTCATGTATGCGCGAAATGCCTTAAAAATGGCTTTAAAATGGATTTGGAGCATGGAGACGATTATCTCGGGATTGCAAGATAACCAAACAAAACTTTTAGTGGATTTCTACTTATTTTATTAAATATCATCTCCACCAAACAGGACAAGCTTGCATCTGTTATAGTTTTGGAGAAAAATGTGTTCATTTCATGTATGCGCGAAATGCCTTAAAAATGGCTTTAAAATGGATTTGGAGCATGGAGACGATTATCTCGGGATTGCAAGATAACCAAACAAAACTTTTAGTGGATTTCTACTTATTTTATTAAATATCATCTCCACCAAACAGGACAAGCTTGCATCTGTTATAGTTTTGGAGAAAAATGTGTTCATTTCATGTATGCGCGAAATGCCTTAAAAATGGCTTTAAAATGGATTTGGAGCATGGAGACGATTATCTCGGGATTGCAAGATAACCAAACAAAACTTTTAGTGGATTTCTACTTATTTTATTAAATATCATCTCCACCAAACAGGACAAGCTTGCATCTGTTATAGTTTTGGAGAAAAATGTGTTCATTTCATGTATGCGCGAAATGCCTTAAAAATGGCTTTAAAATGGATTTGGAGCATGGAGACGATTATCTCGGGATTGCAAGATAACCAAACAAAACTTTTAGTGGATTTCTACTTATTTTATTAAATATCATCTCCACCAAACAGGACAAGCTTGCATCTGTTATAGTTTTGGAGAAAAATGTGTTCATTTCATGTATGCGCGAAATGCCTTAAAAATGGCTTTAAAATGGATTTGGAGCATGGAGACGATTATCTCGGGATTGCAAGATAACCAAACAAAACTTTTAGTGGATTTCTACTTATTTTATTAAATATCATCTCCACCAAACAGGACAAGCTTGCATCTGTTATAGTTTTGGAGAAAAATGTGTTCATTTCATGTATGCGCGAAATGCCTTAAAAATGGCTTTAAAATGGATTTGGAGCATGGAGACGATTATCTCGGGATTGCAAGATAACCAAACAAAACTTTTAGTGGATTTCTACTTATTTTATTAAATATCATCTCCACCAAACAGGACAAGCTTGCATCTGTTATAGTTTTGGAGAAAAATGTGTTCATTTCATGTATGCGCAGAAATGCCTTAATAAATGGCTTTTAAAATGGATTTGGAGCATGGAGACGATTATCTCGGATTGCAAATACCAAACAAATCTTGAGTTTACATAACCAAACAAAACTTTTAGTGGATTTCTACTTCAAAACTTTATAGTGGATTATATTATTTTATAATATCATCCTCCACCCAAGCAGGACAAGCTTGCATCT